>NC_072896.1:107918831-108219021 GCF_027943255.1 Anastrepha obliqua | reverse complement strand
CGGTAGATGGCTGTAGTGATTGACAGATCGATATCTCGTAAAGTATCAATCAAACAATTTAACGTTTGGTAACATTTCACACTAAGAAAATTATTTTTTTCCATTCAATTGAGTTACAGGGTGTCAACAATGGAAGACAAAAACAGAAAATTCGATGCATTTGACAGATTTTCTTTGATAAAGGCGAGATTGCAAGCCAGGCCGCTGAGGTTGTGAAAGGTGCTTATGGTGCCGATACTTTAACAGCTAATTATTGTACGTACAAATTTAGTTTCGTCGATTCCGTTTAGACATTTTGAAGTTAAAGAAAATGTCGAAAATGTCGATAAAATCTCAGTTAATCGAAGTTGACCGGCGTGTTAGTAGTCGTAGCCCTTCACCCAGTAGCTACAGATCGACCCTAAAACAGTTTTAAACAGTTTGCGGAAAAAATTTAAGGATTTATTTTTCCCCAAACTAATATAATTTCTCTGGTACCTGATACCTTTTGAAGTCAGTACTCCTCAATTGATGGCGTTTTTTTATTATTTTATTAAAATCATCTCTTTTTAAGAAATAAATTATCGCCGGATTGGAAATAATCTACCCGTTAAAATAACCGATACCGAAGTAGTGGATTCTCGAAAGTCATTATTAAAAGTCGCAGAACTAAAACTAAAAAATAATAGAATACAATAACAATAAAAAATATTATTATAAAAAGAAAATGATATAATAATAATAAAAAAAATATAATAATAAAAAAATAATATAATAATAAAAAAATAATATAATAAAAAGATAATATATAATAATAAAAAAATATAATAATAAAAAAGTATATAATAATAAAAAAAATATATAATAATAATAAAAATATAATAATAAAAAAATATATATTATAATAATAAAAAATTTATATAATTATAAAAAATATATAATAATAAAAAAATATATAATAATAAAACAAATATAGTAATACAAAAAAATACAATAAAAAAAAATATAATAATATTAATATTAATAAAAAAATAATATAATAACAATAACAAAAAATATATAATAATAAAATAATAATAATAATGAAAAAAAATTCTTGTCATAGAAACATTTTTTTGAAGTTTCGAAGCATAAACGGTTCAACCCCGTTTCCCTTTCCGTATTCAAATATAAGACTTCGAACTGATCACACTTTTAGCGTCGCATTATTGAATAAATATTATTTACCTACATTTTTTTTTGAAAGTGGATCGTTAATTGATAAAACAACACGTGAACATGCTCCTACAGTGCGTACACCCGAAAACATTGCTGCTGTAGCCGAAAATGTGTGTGAACATCCAACAATCTCAACTCGTCATCGTTCTCAAGAATTGAGGAGAAATTGGCATAAATAATTATTATCTTTACAATTCTGTCTGAACAAAGCTAGCGAAATTTTGTCAGTCCCCCCAAATGGAATTTCACCAAATATGCATATAACCTTAAAAATTTATCACCAAATGTTGGTAGCAGCGACAATCAATGTCGTCAATATTCATCATTATAACAAAAAAATATCTCTAACTGCAGCGCGAACACGGCTACCACAAAACGGCTCACGGCAGCGGCGGCGCTAGCGGTGACGGTGTCGGCGTATCCAGACGACATGCGGTTGTCAACAATTATGCAGCAACAACAACAACCATAAGACAAACTACGTACGAACGTTAGTCATAAGCTAAAGCAAAGAAGTCAACTGCGCGGCACAAAAAATACACCTTGATAAGTATTAGAAAGGTTGTTGCAAAACGACATCAAGGAATACGACACCACCACCACCAGCACATACGACCCCTCGACATGTCCGATGCGACACTGTCTTTGTCTGGCTCGCAAAAGCCGGATAGCAATGAAGATGGTGGCGCTCGCGAATTCGTTGAAGGTTGGACACTTGCGCAAACACTTGGCGAGGGCGCCTATGGCGAGTGAGTAGACATAAAAACGCTTTTCATTTTTTATAACAGATACATTGAATTTAACTATTTTTGTTATACGATTTTGCAGTTTTAAACTGAAAGTAACATAAATGATTTTGTGCACCCGAGCGTTGAACTGAAGTGATTGTGGCCTGCATTATTGAAATCTCGTTGTGCCAGCATAGCATATTTTTTTACACATTTTCGCATTGTAAATGCTACATAATTTCATTATAAGAATAGTGTATTCATGTTTACACATTTCGCGAAAACACGAAAACTCATCCAATTATGCGCATGCGCTGCATTTTCTATGCCATGCTCCAACATTGCAAAACTAATTTCCTTTTGCTATATGAATTTGGCAGATAACGCTATTTAACTTAACTGCCAAAAATTTAAGACTTTTCTACCTTTTCGCCAATTTCAAGCGTTTCCAAAGAATTGCCAATTCTATTAGCAGCAAATCTCAACTTGACTGCCAATTTTTTTATATTTGTATTATTACCACTTTCTCTTCTTTTTTGTTCATTATGGAATTTGCCATTCGGTACATACATTTTTTGCATTTGCAACCCCCACGCAAACACAATAAGCGCAACAAAAGCTGCAGGACAAACAACAGACAAACATTTGTATGTATGTATGTACACGCATATTGGCATACAATGTTGTAGGTACGATATTAGTACCGAATACGGATTATACGAGCGACCTGCTGCCGGAGTCCGCAACGTTCCTCTACATACATACATATGTACATACGTACTTGGTTGTAGTAACAACTCGTATTTTGCATGTCAGTCGGTCGGTTACGGAGTCGGGAACCTGCTGTATTTTGTTATACGTTACTACACTGTTTGTTCCCTGGCTAGCATTCGCAGCAGTCCGTCCGCATATCCAGAGTCTTCCTCATTGTTGCGCTCCAATCCAGCAGCATTTCATTTGTGGAGCACGATATAGCACGAGTAGTGCACACTTTTTTATTCTAGTCACCCTTTTTACTTTCTTACTCTTTTCTATTTTTTTCTTTTTTTTCCTTTTTCCATTTTTTAATTTTTTTCTGGTTTAACCCTTCTTCTTTTTAATTTCTCTTCTCTTCACTTTTTTCAGAGTTAAATTGTTGATTAATCGTCAAACCGGCGAGGCTGTTGCTATGAAAATGGTCGATTTGAAAAAGCATCCGGATGCGATGCTCTCCGTACGCAAAGAAGTTTGTATTCAAAAGCTGCTGCAGGACAAACATATTCTACGCTATTTCGGCAAACGTTCGCACGACGGTGTGGAATATTTGTTTTTGGAATATGCAGCCGGTGGTGAATTGTTTGACAGAATTGGTGAGTAATAAAACAATTAGTGGTTTGCATGAAATTCCTGCATAAAAAAGTGTGAAGTATTTTTACTTGTTTTGAAAGTTCTATTAAAAAAGGAAATGGGTTCGAAAATCACCAAAAAATTCGTATTGAATTGTTTGTGATCAATTAATAACTTCGAGAGAGTTTAACACTTCATAAAATTGCAAATTCGTTATTTCATCAAGCAAAAAAAAAACATTACATTGTTGTTGTTGTAGCAGCATAAACATTCTCCCCATACATCTACGGGAATGCTGCTGAAGTGACAGTCGTTGGCCAGATACAAATCTGGGTCGTTCCGGTTTTTCCAGATTATTTGGCAAATCTGAAAATATCCTCTAGTTTGGCAGCACGAATATTACTCATTCTCATGATATTGGAACCTAAAATTCGTAGCCTTGCTCTAGTAGAGGCAGGAGAGCCACAGAAAAAATTCTCAGTGCTATCCGTCTCCTCTTAGCAAGACAATCAAATCTGGTCCTCAATTATTCCAATGTTGGTCATATGCTGACCCTATTTTGGTCGTGTCCTGTAATAATACGGACCATCAACCGAACGTATTTTCTTCTAAGCTTTAGAAGAAAGTTCGACAGTTTCCTTTTCGAGCTTTTCACAAAACACTTCCCAGTTCTGCAGTAAATTGTATACATAGTCACTGATCCAATTCATGATTCCTGTAGAAATGATTCCGATTATTGGTTCTGGTCCCTGTGGGGTAACCGCTGATCCACAGTTGGCCAATTCATTGGCAATTCAGTGCCATCTTACGTATTTTAGACTTAGCTCTTTACTTCTAAGCTCTTCTTTGATAGCGTGTTGTCCCATAGCAAGGCGGGATTCGGATTCTATTAATAAAGTTTTTTTTTTACACCGAGCTAATAATCGAACAAAATTGATATGTTTACGTTAGAGAGATAAAGCTATTAAATGCGTTTTTTTCTTGGCGGAAATATTTGGTTATTCTTCAACGCTTCGGGATAAATTTTAAAATAAAACATTTTCAATTTTTTTTTTCATCAGAATTTTAAAATTAAATTTTTTGTATTTTTTTATCAGAAACATTTTAAATTTAAAGTTTTTGTATAGTTTTTTTTTTTTTGTTTTTTTTATCAAAAAAATTTTTAATTACATTTGTTGTAATATATTTTTTGCATCAAAAACATTATTAAATTTAATTTTTTTTAATTTTCATTCAATTTTTTTTTCAATTAAATTTTTTTGTATTTTTTCATGAGAAAAATTTTAGAATAAAAGTTTTTGTATTTTTTTTTCATCAAAAAGTTTTTATTTATTTTTTTTAATAAAAAAAATTCTAAAATTAAATGCTTTGTAATTTTTTCATTAGAAATATTTTAAAATTAAATTTTGTATTTTTTAAATAAAATTGTTTTGTATTTTTTCATCAAAAATTTTTTTGTATTTTTTCGTCAGAAAAATTTTAAAATTAATTTTTTTGTATTTTTTCCCATCAAAAAATTTTTTTGTATATATTTTTTTTATCAGAAACATTTTAAAATAAAAATGTTTGTATGTTCTTTGTTGTTTCATTAAAACAATTATAAAATTAAATTTTTTGTATGTTTTTTTTTTTCATCAGAAAATTTTTTTGTATATATTGTTTTTTATCAGAAACATTTTAAAATTAAATTTTTTGTACGTTTTTCTATGTTTCTTCATCAAAAACCTCTAAAATTAAATGTTAATTTTTTAAATAAAATTTTTATGTATTTTTCTCATCAACAATTATTTTGGTATTTTTTCTTCGAAAAAATTTGAAAATTAATTTTTTTGTATATTTTTTCATCAATAAAAATTTTTTTTTTTTCATCAGAAAAATTTAAAAATTAAATTTTTTGTATTTTCTTATCAGAAACATTTTAAAATTAAATTTTTTGTATGTTTTTCTTTGTTCTTTCTTCAAACATTTGTTGTATTTAAGACAAATTTTAAAATTAAATTTTTTGTACTTTTTTTCATAAGAAAAAATTTTGACTAAATTTTTTGTATATATTTTTTACTAGAAAAAGTTTAATGTAGGGCTTTTACTCAGTTGTGACAACTTTCTTCCTTTGTTTGATATCCATAATCATAATTATACAGACCTCTGGTGAGTACTCACTCAGTAGGCTTGCCCCTATCCGAAAGGATTTACTAGCGCATTGATACATTCTTCGACTACAACAGTGTTATTTATAACTATTAATGAATAATTATTTCTTACTGCTGACTTAAATCCAACAAAAATAGCTCCATCACATTTTGTATGAATTACATAAAAAATATCTAAAAATATTTTCTGATATAAAATCTCATCATACTCTCATGTTTTCACGTGAACATTTGTCAGCGCGCTAAATATCCAGCCATTTGATGAGTTTTTCCAACTGATGCTCATTGTTTTCCTGCATTTGTTCTTGTTTTATGCTTTTTAATAAATGTACGTATTTGTTTGTAAGTGTGCTTAGCTACTTTTTTCGCCCAGCATAAATATTAATGATAGTGCATGAATGCAAATTAAGAGAACCTAAGATGGAAGGGGCGCTGAAGTGAGTGTGAGTATCCATTATAATGGCGGCTGCTGCAGTTGACGAATGTTATCCTGGTCTGAATCAAAAGCGCTGCCTTCTGTCGCGTTACTATTGCTTATTGTTTACGCCCAAGAGATTGGGTTGAGATGGTTGTTTCCAGATTGGCATTGGGATTGGGAATGAATTGTTTGGTGTGGCATCCATTTTTGTATTTGTAGGCTTATTTTTATGATTATTTGCAGCACTGACGTGTATGAAATGCACTTGTAGGTGTATGTGGGCACATCCTGATGTGTATTCATCAACGTCCATTGTTGAAAGCGCGGTTAGTTAGTTATCAGTAGTTTTATAGTTAGTAGCCGACAAGGAGTAGGGAGAGATGGGTAGCTTATAAGGAAAAAGCACAATTGTGAGCAAAACTGCAGTAATGTTAGTTACGTAGGCTATGGCTAGCAGGAGGCATTAATGGTTGACGGAAATATGCGCACTTAGGATAGGATTGAGTGGTGTTGTTGCTTTTAAAGTGACCATAAATTACATGGCTACTAAAGTCTTCATTTCATTCTTCAATAATCTCAAGAGGCTCATGAAATTTTTATTTTTTGCATATGCAGAACTTATGGAAGTGGAACTGTTATATATATTCTATAGCTCCTTGGGTTTTCAACCACGTTAATGTGCCCAAATTGTGATGCTTTAGGTAATTCCCTTTCATCCGAGCCACAAAAGTAGTTTCAATGAATTGTATTGGTGGCCATCCTCCTCAGAATACCTCACACATACACTGGAGCTAACTTTTTGTCCGCGTTCCAACCGCTTCTTTTCCAAATGTTAACCACCTCGCTAGATATAACAGAACGCAGAACGCAATATAAGTATGAATTTAGAAAAAGCTCTCTAGCCAAAGGTGGAAGTACGGACACTAGAAAGGGCTAATTTACTGGGGCGGCAGCCCTTGGTCGGCAAACACCCAAGTCATTCCAGTAACGTATAACCGGCTGCCATGGGAATGTCTAGCCAAAGGTCGTTGATTTTATTATCCGAGGTAGTGAATTTGACGATTCCGTTAGCATGAAAATTCAAGCAGGTTACTAACCCGCCTGCCCTAGCTAGTGATAGAAATACTGCCTACACCCCTAAGCAAGTATTTGCTTGTTTTTGGTCCGCGGGTGATATTTTATTTCCCACCTACCCTGTATATCTACCGAGTTTTCTCCTATCCGCCACCTGGGGACGCGTCCGATGGGAAGAAGTAACTCCACACGGAATATATAGATACTTCAGTAGATTATTATTTAGGACATTTCTGATTTATTTGGTTACATGACATTATGTCCAAAACTTGATCGTTTTCGAGATATTTGGTTTCGAAGATTATTTTAAAAAATATTTATATTTTTATTTATGTTTTTATTTAAACAATGTTTTTATTTCAAAATTTTTTTTTATTTTATTTATTTTTTTATTTAAAAAAAAAATTATTTTTATTTATTTTTTTATTTAAAAAATTTTTTATTATTACTTATTTTTTTATTTTTATTTATTTTTTTATTTTTATTTATTTTTCTATTTATTTTTATATTTTTTATTTTTATTTATTTTTTATTTTTATATTTTTGTTAATATATATATTTTTTATATTTTTGTTATATTTTTTTTTTGTTATATTTTTGTTATATATGTATTTAAAAAAATTTTTTTTTTATTTTTTTAGCGCTTTTGCGCATCCACAGTTACATAAATGTTAGTTCAAGAATCGAATTTGTTTTCTGTTTTTTTATATACTATATATTTTGTTTTTGTTATATATGTTTTATTTTTTTGCTTGTTATATAAGTATATAGTTTTTTTTAATAAATCGTCACTAAAATTTTACCCATTTTAACTGACAGTTAAAAATGGCTGCTTGAAATTGTTTGGAAGTTTACAAATTTGTATTTAAAAAAAAGTTTTGGTAAAAAACCTGTTCCGCAAATTATTTTAGAAACTAATATGTCTTTTTAGCTATCCGAAAAGGTGTAATATTTAAATTAGAGTAGTAACCGTAGGTAAATTGCGAGCTCAACTAGTAGTGGCGGGTGAAATTTCATAAGAAGAGGAAAAAATAATAATAAAAAAATACTTGGGTAAAAGGGAAAAGTTGACTATTTAAATATTTTTATTCAATGATTTTTTTATTCATTAAAATTCATTATTATTTATTGTATAAAATTTTCCTTGACGACTATCTGGCGCATTTTCTCCATGTAACGAATGCACAAATTTTTGTTGATATGGAGCAAATGAACAGCAAAATGAAAAAAAAGTCAAGGAAAATGTTGGGCCACTTTAAACTTTCGCTTTATTATAGTAAAATTTATGGAGCTATAAAACTGTGTAATGTTTTTTTTAAATCCGTTTAATAAGTTTGAAATTTTGATGAAAATCTTTCGATTTTTCGTAAATTTTGTGTAAAGTCCTAATCAAACTTTGGTTTGTATAACATGTGTTGCAGAATGAACTATATTTTTATAAAAAATATTGAAAATTAAAAAAAGTAGTCAATTTTAGGCAAAATACAGTGCATTTATTATTTTGTTCATGAGTGTATTTATGGGAAATGCTGCTGGAGTAACTTTCCTTGGCCGGATATAACCGAGGACGTTGGAACATTAATTTAGTCGACTTTCTCTTAACTGTTGCATCATCTGCAATATTTTCAATTTTTTTTGCATTATGTATTGTATCCGTGACAATAATACCTGCCAATCACGAGTCTATTCAGTTGTCCATTTATTTCGCATTTACTTGTTTGTTATGCATTTAAATGAAAATTAGTTTTCATTCTGGCATTCATTCAATAAATTCATATCTACATACAAATACAGTTACCATATGTATGTAATCCACTCTGCTCCATCAATTTTGTAGCAAATTGCAACTTCCTTCCCTACGCCTTTATGCTTTAAATACAAGCATACATACCCGTGTACTTTGGTTCTCTTCTACGCGGCCACACATACAAATTTACTATTGTATTTTGTGTTAAAGGTAAGTTCACCTTGCCACATTGATTGGATTTCAATGAATGTTTATAAACACATAGCTGGAAGGTGCACTATACAAACAAAGATACCCTGTAGGGAAATCCACCTGTATTGAACTGGTGCGCTTGTTGTTGTGAATGCTTAGAATCATAACTAGTGTGCATTCCTTCTTTTTTTTCATATACGCGACGTGGGAATTTTTTAAAGAAAATTCCTAAGAAATGCCAATGAATGAGTTATTGAAAGGGTGAGGAGAGGTTTTCACTTCAACCTTAAAGCCTTTTGTACCGTCTACTCATCACGGTAGCTCGTCCAAATTCAGCTCTCTCAATAAACCTAAGATGGAGGTGGGAGCGGCTGAGATGCCTGAGATGATTCTTCGCGCGACGGATCACATTCGAGAAGAAGCTTTGTTGGAGTTTCTGGGGATAGGTCACAGAGACGACAGGAGTCAATAGACCAGATATCAAACCTGTGTAGATGGCTACACAATCTGCATTATCCTATGGGAATGCCAGTGAGTATACTCAGTTTCCCCTTAGAGAGAGTTATGAGTTTGCTAGATCTCTTTTCATTATATGCTCCCAGTGAGAATTTCACCTGGCGTAGCCCCATAGTTTGGTGACAGCTTACGTTTCGTTCTTACGTCTTAGCCCTTCGCTTCTACACTCCTCTTTGATGGTGTGCTGTCCCATGGAAAGGCAGGGCTCGAGTAGTTTTAATAACGAGGCCACAACCTCTCTAACCTCCGCATCCGGAACTTCGTTGCTGGGTATACCCCTATGTCGTGGGAGCCGGATGCGATTGTGCATTCCTGGAAAATTCTACTTTTCGATCAACTAAAGGACTAATGCCCAGCCACCATAGCCGAATGAGTTGGTGCGTGACTAACATTCGGTAGTGTGTAGGTTCGAATCTCCGTCCATTAAACAGCAAAATGATAGTAACAGTTTTTTTCTAATAGCGGTCGCCCCTCGGCAAGCAATGGCGAACCCCTAGTGTATTTCTGATCTGAAAAATCTCCTCATAAGAATCATTTGCCGTTCGTCGGAGTCGGCTTAAAATTGTAGGTCGCTCCATTTGTGAAACAACATCAAGACGAACGCCACAAATAGCTCGGCTCAACACCTAACAGAAGTGTACGCGCCAATTACTTATTTATTTTACTTTTAAGGACTAATGATTACTAAACCCCAAAGGATAACAATGCCTTGAGTGCTGTTTGACTGTCACTCAGAATGGCAATTCGCTAATTCCAAAGGTTTCTATCTAAGTTGATCTCTACGCATATACAGTTGGCATAAACTTCTGCCTGGAAGATGCTAGATACACTTCGGCACAGACTGCTTGGTTTTGGGTCTATATATTACAGCACCTATGCCTTCAGGTGTCTTCGAGCCATCTATACACCGGTGAAGGGTGCATATTGAAGTTTTCTTTCGAGAGCAGGTGTACTCCGGCTTACTTTACTTTACTTTACTTACAGTTCGATCCTGGATTTCCTCTAAAATTTAATGACCTTCGTGGTGTTGCTGTTGTAGCAGCATAAACATCTCCCAGACTCGAACTGGAAATGTAGCTGGAGTGGCAGTCCTTGGCCGTATATAAATCCGGGTCGTTTCGGTAACGTAAAACCGACTGTCGTGGGAACGACGACCTTCGTGATATAATCATTGGGTAGCTGGACAGGTAGAATCTGCTTGTTCCACGCTTCCATGTTCTTGGATGCGACCGCTGTGAATCGTTCACCACTGCATTCTTTGTTTGATAGTTCGAAAATAGTATTAATTCGAGAGGTGAGATCTCTTAATATGTCCCACACCGATTTTTCTATAGTTCCGTACCAATTCTACATTCTTGAAGTTATAGCTATGCTTGCATGAGGGAAAAACTGTAACTTAACTGCTGAGTTTGCACTGTAGTCACTCTGTTATAACCGACTTTATGGTTTCTAGATTCATTTCTCAAGGACGTCAAGAAATCTTCACTCATTGCATCTCAATTGAACTTCAATTTATAAAACTCAAATGTGACACAAGTCGGAAATGCCACTTAATATACTAACTCGTCACGAAGCAACATCTTACAGGATCAAAAACCCTAATCATCACTTGATGTCACAATCAAAATAAACGAAAAGAGTGATGGGTTGCATTTAATGTTCGACTTTGACGCTGTCACACACTGAAACATGTTGCGATTGCCGACATGATTAGTGAAGCATTTCGAAATGGGTACAAATTTTCTACGCAAGGTATGTAAGTACATATATGTGTATGGTGATGTATGTATGCAGAAAATAGCAGCTAGGGACTTATGTGCCTAATGGCGTTGTAGTCACAAGTAGTTACTTGTCGGTATATTCCTCCGAGGATGATGAGAAATGTAATGCCTCAGAAATAATGGATGAACATAAATACATATCTATGTATGTGTGTATGCACTTATGTAACTACATTTATGTGTTTACAGGTGATTACATACAAGTAGGCGCACACATACAAATGTAGAAGCAAATTTACCTATACACACATATGCAAATGCAAGTAACTTCATTTATGTAGCCCAAGGACCCCCACGTACTGCAGAACGTTCATACTTAGATATGTATGCTCCTATGCGTGTATTGTGTACGAAAAAGTTGTAATTAAAAATTATCGATTGAAGAGCAAACTCCCCTCGGGAAATCGAAAATGAATTTTCACATATAAAAAGTATTAAAAAAACATGAGTAAGAAGTCTAAGATTTGGTACAGTCGATGTTTTTCCTCTTTGGATAGAGTTGTTATGTATATATGTATGTATATATATTATATGTATTAAATGCCATCTATGAAATTGGAAATGGAGTTACATCCCAAAAAAAAAAAATAAAACAGTTTAATTCTTTGTGGCTAACGAATTGTAATAAAATTTTGCTATTATCGGCGAAAAAATTTCCTTAATAGAAGTTGAATGCGTGGAAATAAATCTCCTTCCCAATCTAAAAGGGCCAAATCTTGAAATTTGCCTCAAATACTCCTCACAGTTTACTCTCTCTGTCTCTCTAACCTCATTCCTCCTTGACTATTTACTCTTTCACTTTCCAGAGCTTTAAATACAATAGGATTTTTAGCCTGAATGTTTTAGGGAGTTACCAAATCTCTCGGTGCTACTTGGCTCGAGTTCTCAAATCTCAAAAATGTGAACCTCATACTACCGGCCTCTTAGGTTAGATTAGATGGCTGCTCCAAGGTTAAAAAAAGAGAGAAAATCCTTATAAATTGATTTTTTTTTTTACTTTTTTTTTGAATGTCTAGAGCTCAATTCAACTTCGTGTAGCATACTCTTTGAATCCAATTTCTGAGTTTCAGCACTGAGAAAGTGCGGACACTAAAAGGAAAAATATCCACAGACCATTCGAATGTCACTTTTTCTAACGGCACTTTTTCTGATGTTGTTGTTGTTGTAGCAGCAGCATTCCTCCGACATTTACAGGGAATGCTGCTGGAGTGACGATCTTTGGCTGTGTCCATATCCGTCTCGTTCCCGTAGCGAAAAAGTACAATTTGGCTTTGTCTGAACACCAATTTTCTGCACGAGTTCGCCCATCTTTATACTTGTTTGGCCAATGAAAAAGTTTTGAGCACCTGACAGCTTAGTGCCTTTGCGCATTTTCTTAGCAAAAACTGGCTGGACGCCGTTCGGTGAAACCTGACATCTTGAGGTCTTGAACGAACTATTCTGATCGAAATTATTATACAACGCCACTCACCTTCTTTAATCATCTCTCCTAATGTATTCGACTGTTTTGAATCTATTTTGAATCTAATAGATTCCATACAACCATCTTGCCCATAGCTGGTGCTTCTATAACGTCCTGAATCGAACCTCGTCTTCATACATTTGGTGCCCTAAAAACCTCTCTTCCCGAACAATTTCGCGACGGACTTTACCGCTCCGATTTCTTCAGGTATGAGAGGTTGTTGTCAGTTTTTTAAGATAATTTTATTGACCCTTTCGCGACGGCGCACCTGTACTAATATATATTTGCCACTTTTAAGCGATGCCAACTTCTGTGCAACAAAAAGTGAATGCCGTATATACTTATAAAAGCCATCCGTCGCGAAAGGTTTAAGATAGGCGGTCGTAACTATCATATCTTCGAGGCATTTGTACACTAGTGCAGAATACGCTCGTAAAGTTTTCTTTCGAGTGCAGGTGTACTCCGGTTTACTACTTTATTGTCCAGTTCGATCCTGAATTACTCTCAATGATGAAGTGACCTTCGTGGTAACATCCTTGGGTAAAAGGTGGTAGCTGGCAGCGCAGGTTCAACGATTCCATGCTCTTGGTTTTGTCCACTGTCAATTGGTCAGCATATCACTCGTGGTTGGCTCCGGGTACGAAAATCATTGTGGCCATGAAACGTGAAATGATAGCATTTTTTTATTTAATTTTTATAGCAGAATTGGGTCGGTTTGGAACTATTTCAACATCAAACTTTTCATGGGTTTCTGTGAGTGTTTGAGATGTCTCTATTTTGCTCAAGATTTCGTGTGTGTAAAACGCACCAACGGATGGTGAGAAGGAAATTCTCTCAATTGTATGCTTGTTTTATCCTGTTTTAATGAGTATAATAAGAAGTTATTTTAAAAGTGTCAAGCAGTAGATAATTTTTTATTTATTTATTCATTTGTTACAGTCTCAAGAATAACAAATAGAAGATGGCACAAAATTGGTCTTCCAATACTAAATAAATAAAAACATTTTTTTAGTCTAGGGAAATCTTTATTTTGATCTTTAGGTGCTCCATTGCTTGTTATTCTTGTTGTTCCCCATATATGTACGGGAAATGCTGCTGAAGTGTGACAGTTCTTGGCCGGATATAAATCCGGGTCGTTCCGGTAACGTTGAACCGACTGTCCGACCTTTATGCGCCCCATTGCTTGTCTGTTTGTGCACTGCAGCGGTCTAAATGCACAAGTGTCAAATATGATTGACGTCGACGCCATTTGCAAAAATTTTTAATCTTCCGATAGGGTGATTAATTTTGCGCCACCTTGTATATATGTACATATATTTTGATTGAAATGCAATCAAGTGCGTCTTAAATGTGGAGCACATTTCACCCATTATTGTATTTTACAGTTTTTTTTTCAAACACTAACCTCTAAAATTTATTTTATATGTAAATATTTATTTTTCATAAAAATTTTCCTGTTCAAATATTAATTTTAGTTGCCTTTGTTTACGACCGAATTTTTATATTTTTTAGCACACAAGCATACATGGACACACTTACTTTTTATCCTTTTTCCTCCCTCCTCTCTTCTATTGATTTCTTCTCATATGGAAATCTGTAACCTTCCGCACTTTGTAGCGTTCAAACACAGCTTATCTGTGTATGTGTTTGTGTGTGTGTGTGAGTGCACTGCTCAATGAAAGCTATAAATTATTTGTTGAATCATAAATTCCGACTCTGTACACTTTCTATGAGTTTTAGCGCCTAAAGGCATGCTGTGCTGTGGAAGTTTGTGTTGCTTGTTTTTAACACAGTAAAAATTGTTTAAGAATAAATTTGTTAGTTGAGTGGCAATTTTATCTGCCATAAATGTGGAAATATTTTTGTTTTTTTACATGCATACATTTAAAAATCATAAAACGGATGAGGCATGAAAAAGTTAATCGACATTGCGGGTATTGGCAGATTGCGGTCGATGTAGGTATTATATTATATGCATGTATATTTGTACAGTTTTACGTATACATACATGCATACATATGTACGTTCGACGGCTTATGCGGCAATAATACGTTTATTAAATCATTTATTTATTTCCAATTCAAAAGCTGCTCATGTAGATGTATCGAAAACTGTATCTTTATCTCTATTGAACCATAAACAAAGTGAAGAAATAGTTAAATGAGAAAAGTGACAAGATGAAAACCAAAATTCTTAAAATTGCAATTTTAATTTTTCATGGATGGGATGAAAAGTTCTTGACTTCTTAAGCAAGTACTTTTATTTATTTCAAAAAATCAGTAGCATTTTATTGCATTTATTTGTATGGAGGGCTAGCATAAAGATTATAAATTCAATACGAAAGCTGAAAGTCTTTGATTTTTTTTTAATCATATCTTCTATAAAATACTTAACAAATCTGTGATTTTCTATTGAAATTACGGATCCCTATTACTGCGAAGAAAGCCTTCTAATATTTTCTTTCGTTGCACAAATTTACAAGCATTTAGTTATTTACTGATCGATATTAATCGAATAAACTAGCAAACCACCTAACATTGATTTTTCACGTCGAATTCGAACCAAAAATTGTCATGGGCCCAAATAATAAACCACCAATGACATTTTAATGCAGAGTCAAAATGATTTACGACGCTATTTGCAAAAATTATAAATCTCCTGATAGGGTGATTAATTTTGCGCCACCTTATAGTAATTAATTAATACTCTCATAGTTGAATCATTTTATATTGCAATGTAAAGCCAGCCCATAGCTTATCGGCATTTTCATCTTGCAAGCGGCCCCATCTCGATGCAGGGAGAGCGAGAGAGAGAGACTTACTCGTTGGAGAAGCAAAATAGGTATTTTAAAGAAATATTTTTCACCAGAAAATGTGAGCTCTGACGACAGTATTCAATAGTGTTACCATTACTTGGGATCAGTTATTCTCTAACTGGGATCAGTCTCTCTCAACATCTCGTCACTGACAGTTCAAATTTGATTGAATGCGATGGCGATAGATGATTTAAGTGTGAGAACTGCCATGTTATTGTAGTTACTTAGTAATTTTGTAAGAGTAAAAAGTAAGTCACAGAATTTTTTGTCCGCGCTCTTGATCGTTTGAAATCATTTTTTGATTTATACCATGAAGAGGAAGAAGGACACCGATATTCATTCTGGGTTACTCATTTTTTGCAAAGCATGCAAATGTATAGTCTGGAAAACTACAAGCTGCTGCTAATGTGAGCGTCACAAAAATATACAAAATGGCCGTCAAACATGCAAAATGACAGCTCTTTGCTTCACAGATGTTGGCAATATATGACTTCAGTGACATGAATTGCCAACTTGAATTTACTCTCACGATTGGCTATTTTACTGAAAAATAATTTAAATAAATGTTTCGATAATTTTTTTCAAAATTATTATTATGTTTTATTTTTTTTCTACAATTTTTGTTTTCTATAATTTTTTTCAAAATTATTATTTTTTCCAAAATTATTATTATTTTTTTTTTCAAAATTATTATTATTTTTTTTAATGTTTTTTCTTCTATAATTTTTTTAAAATTATTTTTTCAATAATTTTTTTCAAATTTTTTTTTTTTCAAATTCATTCAATTCTGAAAACTAACACCATCAGTCGCTTGTCTCATTTTGACCACAACATGGCTTCATTTTGTGTGAAAATTGTGAAGCACAATGAATACTTTGTTGTATCTATGTATTTTTCAATGAATTTAGATTAGTTTTCAATAAATATTAGATACTTCTCTTACTTTTCCTTTTTAGTGCTTAAATTTTTTGTGTGTTTTGTTGTGCTGAGCCAAATCGACACGCTTTGTTGTAGAAGCATGAAAACTCCTCAAGTCGCTCCGGTAGTCGACTTTCGTGCGATTAATTGACATTTTTTTGACAAAGACTGTTGCGTGTTAATAAATTTTTTACAGATCAGATTTTTTTATGCCCAAACTGAACTGAAACTTTTTGTTCGAATATGGTCGAAACCGAAGCTGTAACGGCGATTGTTCGCTAGAATACACCAAAAACTCATGGAATGGCAGTGGATTAGCACCCACAGCACTCACAATTTCAGAAAGGCCTCTTGTGAGTTTACATCAAACATTCATTGTGAAATTTGTCCTTAACACGGATTGCTTGGTTATTCATTTAAATATGCGTTGTAAAACAGCTGAGAAAAATTTGTTCGCTATTACTTAGGGGCTTTAGTTCGATAACATTCTCAAAAAAAGCAAAAATACTCATATCTAAGGAGAATGTTGCACAATTTTTGGCAACACTTGCCCAGCAGATTTAGGACATATGGTTTCTGTAGGTAGTGGCTACCCACGAATATTGGCTAAACAGAATTTTCGCTGTAAATGAGAAATAAACGCGCCTAGGCTCAGAGGTGCTTACAATACACAATATACAATACAATATATATTTTTTACATTTTATACATATTTTTTATTATATAATTTATTTTTTATATTTTTTATTATATAATTTATTTTTTATATTTTTATATATATTTTTTTTTTGAATTTCATACATTTTGTTTTAATTTCATAAATTTTTTTAATGTTTTTATAAAAATATTTTTAATTTTTTGCAAAAATCTTATTTTTTACTTGTTTACCTTTTTTTGTAAAAAGTTTTAATTTGTATTTTTTTATAATTTAATATTTTTAATAATTAAAAAAAAAAACTGAATGTTTGTTTTTATTATTTTTTTCTTATTTGTTTTTATATATTTATATCTTTTTCATATTGTTTTATTAAAAAAAATGTAGGTTATACCATGATACAAAAAAGAAGTTAGTTTCACTTCAAATTTTTTGACGCATACAGGGATTTGTGAAGCTTTGTAATTTGTTCATATTGCTTGCAACGTTGCCGCACTGTTAATAGTTAAAAAATCGGGGTATTTCGAAATTTAAAAACCCCTTCCTTTCATTAGTATCTTAAATTTTTTTTAAATCAATTACAATTTTCACTTAATTTTTTAGCTAAATTTCGATGAAGATGTCATAGTTACTAACAAAAGTTAACCCCTTGCCTTACAATTAAATCTCGAAGAATAGTACGCCTGCAGACAATTAAAATTAACGCAATTCTATGCGTGGAATTAATTAATATCTACAAACTATTTCATTTGTAAAAATAATAAAAAATATTGATACTAAATAATATTAATATTAAACAAAATATGAAAAATAAATACTTTACTGTTTCATTTTAATTTAATGTTGTTTCATTTTAATTTCGTTGTTATTAAAATGAAACAAGCAAACATTAAAATATACTGCGATGTTAGTTAAATTCGAATTTAGTACGGAAAATCTTGACAGGCAAAACCCGCCATTTCCACCTAAGGGGTTAAGTGAGTGGACTACCTTCTTTTTTGTATTATGTGTAATCCAACAAAAAAATATAATTCAAAGTATCAACACTTTGCACCAAATTTCAAGAAATTCAGCAAAATTAAAAAAAAAAAATTAATCCAAATTTCAAGCTTTTTGGTTTGAATTTTTCTAAAAGTGTTGCGGAGTTTTGTAGACCACTCAATTTTAGTTCAATTTCTGATGTTTTTTAGTTGGCAATGTTCCTCATTTTCTTTCATATAAAAAAAGTTCGAGCATTTTATAGGGTGAAGATGAAGATGATAACAGCAAATATTTTAGTTTACGGATCTAAACAGAGTTAGACGAAGCACTGGTTCGTGGCATCATTAGGTGCTGCTTATTGTGGTGAAACTCATGTATATCCCGGTTGGATCACGACTTATCAACTAAATATATGCATGCCCAATATTCGGGAAGTTCGAGAAATACTACATGTAACCACTTCTTCACATGCACCCTTAAACCAACTCATCCAACGATCTTCTCCCTTTGAACCGTCCGATGATCAACTTAATGATTGATGATAATATTTAGTGCAACGCCAATCTTCGTATGGCAACGTATGCAATATGATGCGCCACAACTAAACGCGAGAGCTGCTACAGTATTTATGTATCTCCCAGCTCAATTTGAATTCTATAACTTACTATTTTTCAGCTTGTTTTATTGCATTTCGATTCACCTTATTGGAAAACCCTGTATGCATGCACGTACCTACACACCATTCCATACAAATACCTTTACTTTGACTGCTTTAAATCCTGCCACACAGCCACGCAACTACTTTTGTTTTATCACTGTAACTGCTACTACAACTGTTGCTATGCACCCCTACACGTTTTCGTTTCTTTTTCTTCGTTTTTTTTTCATTTTTTTTTTTTAATATTTAACTTTAACGTTCGTTTTATGGCGACCGTTCATGTGAATGACTTTCAACGAACAGCAGATGCATTAAGGCGGATATGTTTTATGTGTGTGCGTGTGTGCGTGTATGGGTCTTCAAGCGCAGATTTTCGCAATATCCAAACATATGCACACTTACATATGCCCATGCATCTATGCATGTGCATGCACGTTTAGTTTTACCTGCTTGCCTGCCTGCCTGCCTGCCTGCCTGCCTGACTGCCTTTTCGACCGCTCTATTTGCCCTCTGAAGCATCCTTAGCAAACGTTACTTTGTATATCCATACGTACATACGTACGCATATTGCAATTTTCATGTGTGAGTGTTTGTGTTTGTACATGTTGATGGAAAACATTCTCAATTCAACAGCCAACAGCCACCAACCACCGGCCGGCGTGGCCCGGCCAACCTACCAACCAACCAAGTCATCAGTCAGCAGCACCACTACTAATGTCCGTATCACTGTGCGCAGCCTCCTACACACGCATTCACTTACATTTGCTATATTCGTAAGTGCACTTAAAGATGCATTTCTCGACGCTTGAGTGCGCTGTGAGCACACTCTGCTGCTTCTACTTCCACTACCTACCCACCACATGCACATATACCCAAGCATAAGTATGTATGTATGCATGTACACGTATCGATAAGTACTAAAACGTGGCGTTCGCTGTTGGTCTGTTCTACAGGTAAATCAGCGTATTGAGAATGCGACTATAAATATTCGTTAAGAAGTCCTTTGCATGCATATCTTTAAATGAACTTGTGTATGTATGTATGTATGTATATGTGTATCTACCTTAACAAGCAGCATTCTTACTCTATTCTCCCTCCTACTCTACACTTGCCTTTGTGTGCTCACTTTTGTCCCATTAACTGCATTTTTTCAATTTCAACTCTTCGGCTCTATTGAGTAATTTTGTTTTTCTTTGCCTGGCTTTGAAAACATCCACTTTTCATACTAATGGCTAAGCAGTCACATTCAGTATACATACGCACATACATACATACATGCATATTTATGCATCCTTTTAGTGATTCACTTGTGCTATTGCGCTATAACAAGCAGGAATCCAACAAAAAAAACTATAGTCAACTGAACCCTGTGCATCAAAATGCAACGTCACCTTCAAGGTGAGCCAGAATAATTATTTCAACGAAGCAGAGATTGGAAATGTAAAAATGTTAAATTATTATGCATAACCTGACTACATACAAATTCGATTGTACCGAAACCCAGCAAGCATTCTCTAGAATGGTCCAGATAGAACGCAACAAGCGAGAAAAAAATTGTTTAGAAAATTATGATTTTTTTAGAAAAATCAGTTATAAATAGTGTGCAATTATAGAAAAACAATTTTACTCATGTGCCTGCCTATTCGGTAAATGCACTTTTTATCGGCTTATGGCGCTACTTCCGAAAAGGAAATACACCCATCAATTTTTGAGGATTACTGCTGGGGAGAAAATGCTTAGCCGAATATTAATCCGTTGCGTTCCGTTAATACAAAAGTATAACGGACATGTGTAGACCTTTCTGGATGGTTTGTATAACATTTTTATAAAAAATCTGTGGCCGAAAATGGTATCACCAGGTTAATACAATAATCTACTTCAGCGGGCTGTTTGGCATGACTCAAATCGCGTTTCCATTTTTCAATTTTCGCTCACAAAATCGAGTGGTAGTCGCCACCCGTACTTTTAGCATTTTCATAAAAATGGGTAGCTAATGCCATCTCTCCGAAACTGGTAGTCTTTATTTATTTATTGAATTAAATATATAATAAATTACAAAATTTAATAGTTAGGTTACAGCGCTAGCTACCAGGGCTATTGGCTGTGTCGATAATGGAAAAATAGAAGATATTATCTTAATGTCGATGGAGTGTAGCTATAAATGGTATTGATGTTTTGGGTTGTGGTTGTTTAAGAAGGATGATCTGATTCCGTGAAGTATCGGACATTCGAGGAAGTGTGAGGTGAAATGTTGACAGTTGGTGCTTTGTTGATTGCTTAGCACGTGCGAGTGTTCTACTTTTGTGTGATATTACTTTGGCACTTTGTATGGATGCAATGACTTCTCGCGAATCACTTCTGGGTTTCCGCAGATAAAGGTTTCTCGGTTATTAATTTAGTATAGAAGGAAATGCCCCTCGTTAGAAAAAAAACGTAATTTGACTGCCAAATTCGAGTTTCGGTAGCCGAGTGCATTTGTGTGTGACTAGACTACCATTCGGTTCGCTATCGTCGTTGTTGTAACAGCGTAAATATTCCCTATATAGTACATGTTTGGAGACAACTACTAAACTACTAAAAAGACAATCCTTGGCTGGATATAAATTCTGGTCGTTTCGTTAATGTATATACAACCGACTGTCCCCTGCTTGATGCCCAGGAGAGAAAAAATGTTTGAAACATTTTTCTAACAGCGTTTATTGTCCTTCGTCAGGCAATGACAAAGGTATGGCTGTATTTAAGCCAAGAAAATTATGTTAAAAAAATATCTGTCGTTCTGTAGGATCCTCCATTTGTAGGTCAACAACAAGATTCACAGCATAAATTCGAAGAGAAACTCGACTGACCTAATACCTAAGACCTCGAACTAATAAAGGATTCGAGTTGCGCTAAGGCTCCAAGCTAAGCTGATGATAGGTTATATCGAAAGGAACTGTGATGTGCCTTCAAATTTGTTGAAAACAAGAACCTGAAAAAATTCAAAAAAAATTTCTATCTCATAGCAAAAGTAAAATTTGCAAACAAGAAACTGAAAAAAATTAAAAAAAAAAAAAACAGGATACTCAGAAAAAGTACATTTTGTTAAAAACAAGAAACTGAAAAAAATAAAAAAAAAAATTTCTATCACAGAAAAAGTAAATTTTGTTAAAAAGAAAAAAAAATTTTGTTAAAAAATAAAAGAAAAAAATTTCTATCACAGAAAAAGTAAAATTTTATAAACAAAAACAAGAAACTGAAAAAATTAAAAAAAAAAGATTTCTACTTCATAGAAATAGTAAAATTGGTTAAAAACAAGAAACTGCAAAAAAGTTTACTAGAAGAAGCTCTGATTTTGTTTTTTATCCACGTTTTTTTTTTTCATTTTGTAACTGAATTGAGTGAAGTATAGCGGGAATGTTTAGGCAGCTCGCTCGTTATTGAATGGAAAAATAGCGAAATTGTTGAATTTCGAAAGTTGTTTACGAGGTTCAGGAAAAGGGTGTTCCCTAAATTGCAAAAAAAAAAAATAACTATATTTAGAATAGTGTACAGTACCACCCTGTATTATGGTGTATATCTAAAATTCTGTAGAGATTTAGATTTATTGGATGTTTGCATTCTGCCTCATGGTTTTTTGTGCCCTCTAGTCATCACAGTACCTCATAGAGACCCTATTCTGTATACTCTACCTGTCCTTTTCTTTTTTTTTTTGTTAAAATTTTACTACCTGAAATTCTCAGTTATACCCTTTGTATAGAAAATTTATTTCCACACCAAAATGTTCACTGGGTTTACCTACTCATCTGCATTGCTTCTTATGATTAATCTACTTTGCTGCATCTGTCTTGTCTCACTGCATACTAACCAACCCTACATATCCTGTTACCTGAATTCTAGGCTACCACCACCAATCAACTACGAATTGATGTAAATAATGTGCCTACCTAAAAATTTGTTGCCGTCAGTTATTGTAAACCAAACTTATTTACCGAAATGGAATTCGGTCTATATTTTCTGCTTCCCTTTAATTTTCACTATACAATCTGATATTTTCCAATAGCTATTTTCTGTCTCTTTTCCCCTTTCGATTTTTGTAGTTTTCTACCTACTTTAGGTTGTAATTTTTCAGCTTGTGCCCTTGAGTTGCGAATCACATGCCTTTTGAATTTTCTATATTGTGACCCCTGGCACATGCTGGCATATCTTGAGAGATCCTTCGATCGCATCACATTTCATCTTCAGTTGCTCGGGGAAAGTCATACGAATACATTCAAAAATCTGTTGTTCGTCGGTAATGTAGTAGTGCGTTTTAAAAGTAGAAAAGTATTGCTGCGAGTGTCATAGTAATTGATTGTAATCCACCTTTGAGTGGGATGCCAGTGAAGTTTTTTGCTCTTCGTAAAATGCGTAGACTGCGTAGAATAATCAAGTTTCGGTTGCGCAGATTTATGAAGCGTCGCATTCGAAAAGTTAAAAAAATTGTAAGAAAGTTCCAATGGCTAGCGCCATGCTTTTTGATGCTGGTGTTTCTTGTCGCTAATCATGTGGCAATGGCTTTTTTGCTTTACCGTGCCGTTAGATGCATGTTTCTCATTACGGTCAGATTCGCGTTTACGCCAGTAGCTGACAAGCCTGATGAGTAGAGTGGACGCGAGAACTAAGTGGTAAGTACATACATATGGTACATTCACAGATTTTAGATTATTTTAGATATGTGTGAAGAGAGTATCAAAAGGGAGAAGCAAATGTCGCTGTTGGCAGCCATGCGTTACCTGGCATCACTTCAAAATAAAATATTGATTATACATCTTTATTTGAAATTCTGCTTATTGATTTTTTAGCTGGCCTTAAACAATCAATCATACCCATTTGGACTCCACTACCAAATCCAAAATAATATAATATCAGTCGCATAACTTCTGTGCGCCAAAAAGTTAACCGAAATAAAATGCAGTATTTTGAATACTCGAATTTTATTACAGTATTTTGTTACTCGAATTTTATGCTATGGTATATTTTTAGATCTTGAATCCAAACTAAAACTTCCGTCTCAAAATTTCCGGGGATTTTTTCGTGCGTGACTTGATTGATATTAATAATTGTTAGGTGCTGCCATCCATTATTTTAATTTTTTATATTCGCAAATGGTTCAAAAAGGTATTCCTTTTTCCTCAAAGTAATATAAATGCTGACAAGGTATCAATGATAGTTTTTCCAATTGTTATTTGCAGCAGCAGCTGTCAAAGTAACCACTGTGAAAATATTCAGTAAGATTTACCAATTCATCTGCCAACTCATCTGCATCGAACTACAGCTAAGCGGCTGCCTAAATATGAGTTTAAAAATAATATCCAATATAAGATGAACTACAAATTAGTAGCAAACTAAATGATTCTCACCGCTTTCGCATTTTACTCGAGGTAAAAATTGAAGAAAAATTTTTTCAACCAAATTATCTAAAAAACATGAATAGAAAGAGAGGAAAGGTCTTAGAGAACGCACTAAAAAATGTTTAAGCAAACATTCAGAAAAAGATTCCACGTTTTAGCTGTTTTTCAAAACCTAGAAAACTAATACTTAAATTTAAAACTTTGCTAGCTATTTTTCAGTTCTGAAATGTTTTCACCTTTTGGCGGGGAAAATATATGCATGCGTACATACATACCTATATACAATATACAGCTGCGAGGTTTTTTTTAGTACTTTTAATATTTTTATATGCACAAAGTATTTAATGCATACAAAGGGCATACATTAATTTTGTTATGTTGAGAGAGATGGTTTTATAAAAATTGGGTATCAAAAAGGCGTATTGCCTTTTTTGAATTTAGATGTTATGATATGTAGTACAGGGTGGCTGATGAATTTTGCTACATTAAGAAACTCAAATAACTTTTTTTTTAGTGTATGGAACTCATTTATTTTTTTTCAAGTTGAAGGTCATTAAATTTTATTAAATGTAGCTTAACTAGTTTTAAAAATAATTGAATTTAAATGCCCCCCATGCTCGTTGACACAAATGCGGCATCTTAGTAAAAAGTTGTTCATTGCTGCTTTGAGAGTTGCGACAGGAATAGCCGCAATTGTTGCCCGAATGGATTGTTTTAGTTCATCCAAATTTGTTGGCTTTGTTTTATAAACTTCTTGTTTACATAAACCCCACAAGAAAAAGTCAGGTGCAGTAAAGTCAGGCGACCTGGGGGGCCAACGAAATTCGGAGTTTCTTGAAATCAGTTTATTGGGAAATTTTCGTCGCAACTCTGTCATAACAGTCTGGGCTGTGTGAGACGTTGCCCCATCTTGTTGAAACCACACAGAGTTGAAAGGAATTCTCTTTCGGCGTAGTTCTGGATAGAAAAATTCTTTCAGCATTTTCAAATAACGGTCTCCAGTAACCGTAACGGTGTGACCATTTTCTTCAAAAAAATAAGGCCCGACAATACAGCGTGAAGAAACCGCACACCACACTGTCACGCGAAGAGGATGCAATTCCGTCTCGTGGAGTATCTGTGGGTTAGAAGTACTCCATATTCGACAATTTTGTTTGTTCACATTCGAAAATCGAAAATCGAAATGGGCCTCATCAGACATGAAAAGGCAGTTTAACATGTTTTGGTCTTCTTCCACCATTTGCAGGATCTTCTGGCAAAATTCCAAGCGAATCGGCAAGTCTGCTGCATTCAGTTTGTTAACCATTTGAATTTTGTAGGGAAATAAGTCTAAATCTTTGTGCATTATTGTTTGCAAAGACTGTCGGCTGACACCAAGTTGAGCAGATAAGCTTCTTGTTGAAACCCTTGGATTGCTTTGTATAGCTGCAGCTACAGCAGCGATCGTTTCCTCCGACCGAACTGGTGGGTTTCGATGATAAGGCCTTCTTGCGACTGTTCCTTGCTCAGCAAAATTATTCACCAGTCTCATTATGGTCCATCTGCTCGGGGGATCGCCGCCAAACATCCGCCTGTACTCTCTCTGTACCAAAACTACGGACTCCAGTGCGTGATAGAGGCGGACTATCCAAATTCTTGTTTGCGTGTCCCAGTTATCCATTTTAATAAATTTTAAAGATCAATCTGCAAATTAAAATCAAAATGGAACAGATAACTTAAAAAGAAAAAAAGTTATTCAATTTTTTTTTGGTAGCGGCTTTCATCAGCCACCCTGTATATGTATAATTACAGCAAAATAAAGCACAATTTATTTTCCAACTTAATGACTAAATACAATGAAATTATATTCAATGATATTATAAATATTAAATAAATAAATAAGGATCTAGTGAAGTTGCCACTCGATAAGACGTCGCCATCTTTGAAACGGCGTAATAGTCACGTCTTTTAGGAGAGAGAACTACTTCGCACAACATTTTTAAGAACCCTTCAGAAGTTTTGAATAAAATTGTAGTGAAACGTTTGAGCTAACCATTTCATAACCTCAATTCTATTCTTTCGAAATCAGTTATTTGTCACTTTCTGGTTATGAGTATCTTGCATCATATTCCGTGTTAAGTGCACGTGTGACATATTATTTTGATCTTTTTCCGCTATAAAGTAAAATTTTATTCCTATAGCGGCCCATAAAATACATATTTCTTCACCTTTGTAGAGGCTACAGTAAGTAATAATTTTTTAACTACGTGATTCTTATTTTTTAAGAGAAATTTTATAAGCACCTCGAGCAAAAAATTTACTATTGCACGTGTCAAAACACGAATCTAAAAAAATCTCAAAAAATATTGTTATGATTTTCGCTACGCGATCCGTATAATGAATGAGTTGATTTTTTCTCAAATTACAAGTTATCTGTGTTAAGTTTGATAACGCTAGAGCACCTTCTATACTCCTGTCCTGCATTAGCTAGAACCAGATTAAAATGCTTAGGAGCTTTACAATATGAGAAGTTAGAAAACCTCTCGGAGATAGAGCTCCAAAGTTTACTTAGATTCGCAAAAGACGCAGACGTATTAGAAGATGTCTACTACAAAGAAACGTGAGGGTCTAGCTCCATCTGGTAGCACTAAAGATCAATAGTAGGTCTATGTGATGGCTTTCAGCAGAGCCAGGTCAACCTAACCTAACCTAAGTTTGATAACATTTGCGAAAGAAAAAAAATTAGGTTATGGGCGATTTAGATTTATACATTTAACATTTTTATGGTTACACAATTTTTCATTTCCTATTATTTCCTTTGTTTCAGAACCCGATGGCGGCATGCCACAACACGAAGCTCAAAGATACTTTCTCCAACTACTCTCCGGCGTACAATATCTGCATCAACACGGCATAGCGCATCGTGATTTGAAACCCGAAAATCTACTACTAGACGAGCACGATAATATCAAAATATCGGATTTCGGCATGGCGACAATGTTTAGGTATTAGGTACAATAATCTAACTTTTATTGATTCTTGATTTTATTTATTTATTAGAAATTATTGCAATAATAAATTTACTATTGCACGAAAAAGGGAGCACTGAGCGCTAGGACCTTCGGCGAGATTCTTGATTTTAGTTACTCGCACTGCTTGGTGGGCCATGTAAAATTTGCTTTTTGCTTAAAAAAAACTAATCAATATTTTTTTAAACTTTTTTTTTATTTTGAAGATTGAACATTGTCATTTATGAATGAAAAATAATATCGTTCAAATGACTGCCATGACTGGCTTTACAGTAGGCCATTCGATCAACCCAATTTTTAAGCACATTTTCGATTGTTTGGGCTCCAATTTCATGAATGGCAACTTCGATTTCGTGTTTTAAAGCATCAATCGTCTATGGATGGTTCGCATAGCATTTGTCCTTAACGGTTCCCCACAAAAAATAGTCCAACGGGCTTAAATCACAGCTCCGAGGCGACCAATTGATATCGGAATTTCGGTTGATTATTCGGTTTTCAAAAACGTCAGCCAAAAGTTCGAGTGTAACTTTGGCAGTGTGACAAGTTGCACCGTCCTGTTGAAACCAAATGTCGTCCATGTCATCCTCTTCAATTTTTGGAAACAAAAACTCGTTGAGCATGTCACGGTAACGCTCGCCATTTACTGTAAGCGTGGCTCCTCGGTCATTTTCGAAAAAAAAAATGTCTCGATGATGCCGCCAGACCAAAAACCGCACCAAACAGTGACTCGTTGTGGATGCATTTGCTTTTCTACAGTTACGTGTGGATTTTCTGAGTCCGAAATCCGACAATTTTGCTTATTGATGTAGCCACCGATGTGAAAATCAGAAAAGAAGAAGACTCACCACTTTGGAAATAGGTTTTCAATATTTCCCAATTTTGTTCAAGCGTATAGCGTCCCATTTCGTAAATGTCAAACCTTTAAGTAAATTATAACACATTTGACATGTCATTTGTGTTACCATTCTCAAAAAAATAGCGCAACGCTATATATATTCAAAAAGCAAACGCTATATGGCCCACCCTATTCAATATTGAAATTATTTTTGTGTTTTCGCGGTTGATCTGAAAATTCGCCAAGAAGAAATAGTACTTGTACTGAAGTTAGTTTTAAAGTTTCCAAATAAGGAAAATTAAAAAAAAGTACGAATTAAAAAGTCAACAAAAATGTCTGCTGCTTGTTCTTAGATACGTCGCCAGTGTAACTTTTTGTAGGTTATATTAAATGAGTTTTTAATAAAATGTATTTTTAACAATATATGCCTCAGCAAAATTAATAAGGAAACAAATGGTTTAAAAACTATGCAACTGAAATATTTCAGGCCAAAACATATGTTACGCCAAACAAATTTTTTAAGCTCTGGTAACACTAGTGTTATGAAATTTTGCATGGAATGACAATTTTAATTTTTTTTTACTTGTTTTCTCGGGACCGTGCGAAATGAATAGTGGAACGAACTTTCAGATTTTAAAATTACGTTACGCAAACACCGAAATCGTGAAAAATTATGGGCGTATTTTCGGTTAAACGTTAATTTTCATTTGTTCTGGGGCAATATTGAAGACTTTGATATTATTTCGTAGACTATAAAAGCAAAAAATGCAGAAATAAGTGCAACTACAGTGGTAAAGATTCTGAAAAATCCCAAAGATTACTTAAAATAAAGAAGGCGTGGCCGTCCTACTAGTGTTGATGCGTGAACAAAGCGTCGTATTAAGCATTTATCAGTTAATAAGTCGTTAAGGGCAGGTGACATTAAGTCCCAGTTATCATTAGAGGTCTCCAAACGCCGAATTCAACAAATTTTGAGTACCAACGATGACATCAAATACGAAAAAAAGCTGCATAAACTTAAGTTAAAATCGTGCCATAAATATCGCTCGAAAGCAAATCGCTGACAAATATAAATTCTCGTCGGAAGAGAGGCTAAACTTAATTTTTAGTGATGAGAAAAATTCAACTTGAGCGGCCCAGATGGCAAATTGAGGTATTGGAGAGACACACGCCGCGAAAGAACAACTTGCTTTGAGAAATTTTGGCGACGACGGCTTCCTTATGGTTTGGTCAGCTTTTGGGCATCATGGGAAGTCAACTATTTGTTTTATTTCAATTCACATGAACACCTCAAAGTACACAGCGCTTCCTGATAGTGTTTTAATCGAGTTTTGGGAAAGGTTTTGGGGAGAAAATGGATATTTCAGCAAGATAATGCTGCAATTCATTGTCCTTGCTGACTTTTGACCTCTTCGAAGAGAGAAAAATCGACCGTTTAGACGGCAATTTGACCGGGTTGTTTGATTTAAAGAAAGAAATTGTGGAAGAGTGGCACAAAATTGAAGTTACGTATCTCCAAAAGCTCATTTCATCAACGCCCGATAGTTTAAATGAAGTTATGTCTAACAGTGGGGCTGCACACATTATTAAATATTTTTTTTTTTTTGTTTTTTTTCTTGTATAAACCTTACAAGTATTTGTAACACTAATGATTTCGTATGGATATATTGTTTAGTTATGTTTCACTTGTGAAATATGAAATTAATTTTTATGAAATTGTCCTCAAAGTCTTGTTCTTTCCTTCCTTTTCAATATACATTAGAATTCCAAAACAAAAATTGAAGTACGTATTTTGATTTCTTAAAAAACAACATTATTTATTTCACTGAGGCATATATTTTAAATAAATAATATACAAAAAAATTAAAGCAAGTAGTAGAAACCAAAAAAAAAAATTAGGAACTTGAAAATTGGTAAAGAAACCCTATACAATTAAATATAAATTAACTGAACTATAATTTTATTTATTTTATTATGAAGTAGTAGAAAGAAAAATGTAAAAACTTGAAAATTGATATAAAATTATAATAATTATTAATACAAATTAATTGAATTATAATTTCGTTTATTTTATTATGAGTGAATTAATTGAATTAAAAATTTTATTTATTTTTCTATGAATGCATTAATTGAATTATAATTTAATTTATTTTATTATGAGTGAATTAATTGAATTAAATTTTTTTTTTATTTTTCGATGAATGCATTGATTGAATTAAAAATTTTATTTATTTTTCTATAAATGCATTAATTGAATTATAATTTCATGTATTTTATTATGAATGCATTAATTGAATTATAATTTATTTTATTTTATTATGAGTGAATTAATTGAATTAAATTTTTATTTTTTTTCTATGAATGCATTAATTGAATTATAATTTCATTTATTTTATTATTAATTGAATTACAATTTTATTTATGTTATTATGAGTGAATTAATTGAATTAAAAATTTGATTTATTTTTCTATGAATGCATTAATTGAATTCTAATTTAATTTATTTGATCAGGAGTTCATTAATTGAATTACAATTTTATTTATTTTATTATGAGTGAATTAAGTGAATTGAAAATTTTATTTATTTTTCTATGAATGCATTAATTGAATTATAATTTAATTTATTTTATTATGAGTGAATTAAAAATTTTATTTATTTTTCTATGAATGCATTAATTGAATTATATATTTTCTTTATTTGATTATGAGTGCATCTCGTTCCCATTTAGTTATGTATTTTCAGTATTAATTTCCTCTTATTCATATTTAATAATAATTCTAGAAAATCATTTATTAAATTTATCTGCTTAAATCTCGAATTCCACCAAAACCAATTACTCATTTCGATCTTCTCTTTTTGTTTCACTCTACAAATACACACAGATACAAAGGCAAGGAACGCTTGCTGGACACCCGTTGCGGCACATTGCCATATGTAGCGCCTGAAGTGCTCGTCAAGCCCTACCACGCACAACCCGCCGATATTTGGTCCTGCGGCATTATACTCGTCACAATGTTGGCTGGTGGTAAGTAAAAAAAAAAAAAACCGAAAAGAAAAACACCACAAAAACAAAATTGCCAACTCAAATATGTGAAACTCCCAACGTAGTGCTTGCGCTGGAGCATAAAATTCGCGTAGTAAAACTTGTTTTTATGAATTTAGTTTATTGGTATTAAAATATGGCACCACAATGTACATACACACACATACAATATATCCACTGAATGTATGTTTTTTTTATTGTATTTTACATATATACATATTTTCACATACATACATACATGCATTTATAGATTATTATATATAGATTATCGCGTATCTATGAACATACCTATGTAAATAGTAAATTCAGACACCATTTTCGTGTGTATGTGTGCACGCTTTATTCGTTTGTTTTTCGCCTCTTTCGTTTGCGATTATTGCTCGCCTGGCCGCAACAGGCTAACGATGCACAGCTCAACGCCCACACACATCCTTGCGAAGAAATGTGAAATTTTATACAAGTCCATTCGCGTATGTTGCATAAAATGTATGTATATATGTATGTATGTGGGTGCATATGTATGGTTTATTTTTATTATAAAATAGTGCACGCTTCGTTGGGTGACACGCCCAGCTTGTTTCACATTCATTCACACACACACACACACACACGCACATATGTAAGCAAATTTTTTCAAAACTTTAGTATCAATATCCGTCCAACTCGTTACTCGGCACATCCGCGTCGCATCCTCATCAATCAACTCGAACACATTTTATTATTTGCCTCGGTTTCCTCGCTGCCGCTGCTGCTGCCTGCACTTGTTTTTCGTGATATTTTGCGTTACTTATTTGTTTTTGCATTTTTTGTTTGCCGCCGCGTTGATTATCGCCTAGAGCGTGGTTCTCACACGTCGCCTGTCATTTGTCGAATTGAATAGACGACGTTACGTATCGTTCGTGTCGTGTGAAAAAAAGTTTGCGTGGTACCGTTCAAATGGTTTACTTTTATTCTTTCAAAAAGAGGTTAGATTTAAGATTAAACTCACAAGTATTTAAAATTTGTTGCACCATTGAACTCATCATCAATCAATCAGCCAATCAATCGACAAACCAAATCCACCAGACCGCCAATCAATCGACTAATCAATCAATCAATCTATCAAATCAAATCAAATCATTTTTGCTGTGTCTTTGGTATTCTAGCTGTAGATTCTTAAATATGCTATCATCTAAAGCTTTTATACCAAAGCTCCAGCTTAAATTGCTTGCTGCACTTTTTTCGTTTCGTTTCGTTTTCGTTTGTTCTCGTTTGGCTCGTTATTTTTCTGTTGTGTCGTTCGTTCTTTCTTAATCGCTTGAATGCTCGTTATAATTTTTTATGCATTTTCCTTTTTTAATTTTTTGTTATTATTGCATTAAATTGTGTTTGCCTGTTTTGTTTGAATTTAATTTAATTTTCCTATGTGAAGTGCTCCTTTTTTTTTTTTTTTTTTTTTTTTTCTTTTTTGTTTTTGTTAATTATGTTCGCTCTCACCTTGCGCTAGTGTTTTCATTTAATTTTGCAAAATGAAGTTTGAAAATATTTTTCATGCGATTTGCCACAGCTGCGTTTGACTTGTCACACCTGCATTGTTTGCTTAAAATAAAGAAAGAAAATTTATATTTAAGAAATTGTAAATATTATATTGTATAAATTAAATAATGAACAAGGAAATTTACACTTTTTAAATTGTAAAAACTAGTGCTCCGCAATCATATCGCTCGGTTGCTGGAGGAAGGTCATAACTTAAAAAATTCGCGAAAAATGGCTGCTTTAGAGTTCTTAAGTAAAAGTGGAGGCGCAAATCTTGTTATATGGCAACGCTGGAATAGAGCTGCCTAAAATTGTTTAGGCCTCTACTTTTCACCAAGCGCAGGTGGCGAATAGAAGAGGCCTTTTGTAAAATAGGGAGTTATACCAGTTTTATGAGGAATAATCATACTCGTTAGCGGCGAATCTGGCTCGAAAACTTTGTTGTTTGCACATGGACATTTTTCGCTAAGTTGGTCGAGCAGAGAAGTGGCGAATAGAAGCGGCCTTTTGTTGTTGCTTTCATTTGCAAATTTTTCGTCAAGTTAGCCGAGCAAAGAAGTGGCGAATAGAAAGGCGTTTTTTGTCTCTTTTACTTACAAATTGTATACACAGCAAAAAGACCTGGAAGAACTGCTTGTTATTTCGGCATAAAAAATTTTTTTTAAGTTATGTCAGTCTTCCAGCAAACTGTCGATATGTATGTACATATATGTGTATGTATAAGTATAATTCTTTATGTGCAACTTTATTAAATATTTTAATAGAAACTAAAAAATCGCTTTTGAAATCCACAACAAGAAAAAATTATTAAAATCTTATTTGATAAAAATTATTGCATTTGTTGTAAAATTGACATTCAATTTTTTTTAATATTTTCTACTGCTACATACATAATTACATACATCGCATAATTAGGGGATTCACATATTTTTTTATGAAGTCAAACGCTATGAAGCGAGGTCTTAAAAAGTAACCCCAGTTGTTGCTGTTGTTGTAATAGCACAAACATTCTCCACACAAGTATCGGAATTCTGCTGGAATGGCAGTGCTTGTCTGGATATAACTGCGACCAAAAGAGATCTATTGTGCAGAGTCTGCTGAGGTACCCCTCCTTTTAAGGCTTTTTAAAAACTTTAGTCCAGTCTCGGGTTTATTTTATTATTACCTTCAAGTTATTGTAGCCTTTTTCTGCAGCCGCTCCTACGTTACCGGTAAGACTCGGGTTTTCCCCGACCAAGAGCTGCCGCCCCAGTAAACTAGCCATGTCTAGTGCACAGTTTATTAAACTAGCTCCAGCCTTTTTCTGTCTAATGCAGGACATTCTCAAAGAATGTGCTCTGAATTTTCGTTGGACATTTCACGGAATCGACAGTTGATGCGTCTCAGAGCGGCTGATTTTGTTCAAGTGATATCTTAGGCTACCGTGAACTGTAAAGTAACCAGTTAAACGTCTTCAGTCTACTCTGCTGAGCGAAAGTAGTCCATCGGAAATTCCTCGGACTTGACGTTAGGAATTATTTCGCTTATTAAAGTAAAGTAAAGCGGCCGCCGTAGTCGAATGGGGTGATGCGCGACTACCATTCGGAATTTACAGAGAGAACGTTGGTTCGAATCTCGGTGAAAACACCAAAATTAAGAAAAACATTTTTCTAATAGCGGTCGCCCCTCGGCAGGCAATAGCAAACCTCTGAGTGTATTTCTGCCATGAAAAAGCTCCTCATAAAAATATCTGCCGTTCGGAGTCGACTTGAAACTGTAGGTCCCTCCACTTGTGGAACAACATCAAGGCGCACACCACAAATAGGAGCAGGAGCAGGAGCTCGGCCAAACACCCAAAAAAAAGGGTGTACGCGCCAATTATAAGGTTGTCAAAAAAGTCTTGCGGTATTTTTATTGAATTTTCAATTGTTCATAAAATTGGTTAAAATAATGCGATTTAAGTCAAATATGCACCGTTTTGTTCGCTGACGAGTTCCCAACGAGATGCCAACTTCATAATGCCCCTCTTATAGAAGCTCGCTTCCCTATTGTCAAAAAACTCGGAGAGCCAATTTTCACAGGACTCTCTTGAGGACCACTTCCGACTACCAAGCTCGTTCGCCATGGACAGAAATAGGTGGTAATCACTTGGTGCGAGATCCGGACTATACGGTGGATGCAAAAGAACCTCCCATCCGAGCTCCCGGAGCTTCTGGCGCGTCACCAAAGATCTGTGTGGCCTGGCGTTGTCCTGATGGAAGACAATTCGGCCTCTGTTGATCAAAGATGGCCTCTTCTGCATGAATGCTGCATTCAAGCGGTCCAGTTGTTGGCAGTACAGGTCCGAATTGAGCGTTTGGCCATAGGGGAGCAGCTCATAGTGGATGATTCCCTGCCAATCCCACCAAACACACAGGAGAACCTTCCTGGCCGTCAATCCAGGCTTGGCCACCGTCTGGGCAGCTTCACCGCTTTTCGACCACGACCGTTTGCGCTTCACGTTGTCGTAAGTGACCCACTTTTCATCGCCAGTCACCATCCGCTTCAAAAACGGGTCGATTTTGTTGCGATTCAGAAGCGATTCGCATGCATCCATACGGGCAAAAATGTTTTTTTGCGTCAAGTCGTGTGGCACCCATACATCGAGCTTCTTTTTGAATCCAAGCTTCTTCAAATGGTTTATAACGGTTTGATGACTCATGCTCAGCTCTTGGCCGATGCTACGGCTGCTACTATGCCGGTCTCTTTCGATCAATTCAGCGATTTTATCGCAATTTTCGACGACAGGCCTTCGGGGCCGTGACGTATCTTCGATCACCTCTGCACCAGAACGAAAACGTTGAAACCATCGTTGTGCGGTGGAAATGGAAACTGTATCGGGTCCATAAACTGCACAAATTTTATTGGCAGCATAAGATGCATTTTTGCCTTTATCGTAGTAGTACTGTAAAATATGCCGTATTTTCTCTTTATTTTGCTCCATGTTTGCGACGCTATAACTCACGAACGACTAAAAGCAAACAACAATTAATCAAACACGTGTTAGCACGTGAAAAGAGCTTTCCAAAAAGCTCTAGCGTGAACCGATGCGACGAATACAACCAGAACTACGCGCTTGCAAAGACAAACTTACGGAAATACCGCAAGACTTTTTGGCCAACCTTATATATATACCTATATTAAAGTAAACAAAAATCAGTTGAGCAGTTTTAACATCTCCCAGTTGTACTTTTAAGCCCTTTTTTTGTGCAGCCAACTATTGAACTGTAAAAAATATTAGTATCATCTGCCTACGTTGCAACCTTCCTACAACTTGTGAATTCCCCAAATTATGTGCTTGTATGTTACTCCGCTTCGCTGAACTATATCTACAAATTTGTGGGTAAAAATAATTTTTTTTTGTGTTTTGCAATATAAATTTTTTTTAATAAAATAAATGATTTTTTGCTTTTATTAAATAAATTTGTTTTTTTAGTAAAATAACTAACTTTTTTATGTGAAAAATAATTCAAAAAACAGAAGTGGATGATTAATTTTGCGCCACCTTATAGTACTGATATCTATGTAAAAAGTTCTCGTATTCGGCACTGCATGTTTTAAGTGTGCTTTTAAGGCCAGGTTACCCTTGATTTGTGTGCTTTTTTAAATAAACTTTATTCATAGTACAAAATATATTTATTAATCAATTTTTTTACATGTGAAAAAACAAATATTAAATTGCTTAAAAAAATTTTTTTTTTTTTTTTTTTTCAAATGGTGGCTTTCAAAATGGCTGCTAAATTTTAGCTGATTCGTAGTTGGATGCCATCATATCTCGAAAACGAATTATCTGAAAGTAAAAAATCAAACGGTTTCATCTTCTGTATTGAATTGGTTATGACCGCAAGCAGAATCACAAACATTTATTGTTATTTAAAAAAGTTATAAACAATTAAAAGTGAAAAAATAGTGGCAAAAAATTCAAAAGTCCGCCATTTTGTTTTTTTTTATTAAAAATATTTGATTCTGCTTGCGGTCATAACCAATTCAATACAGAAGATGAAACCGTTTGATTTTTTACTTTCAGATAATTCGTTTTCGAGATATGATGGCATCCAACTACGAATCAGCTAAAATTTAGCAGCCATTTTGAAAGCCACCATTTGAAAAAAAAAAAAAAAAATTTTTTTAAGCAATTTAATATTTGTTTTTTCACATGTAAAAAAATTGATAAATAAATATATTTTGTACTATGAATAAAGTTTATTTAAAAAAGCACACAAATCAAGGGTAGCCTGGCCTTAAATGAGCTCTCCGCTGAAAGCCTCAAGATTCAGCAATGAAGGCTAACGCGCAAATCCGAACAATAGTTGTACTCGTATATTTAATATTTCCTGCAAATCCTGCATATGCACAATTAAAAAATATACTTTTTAATCTCAATAACTCAACTAATCTTCCATTCTTGTACCAACTACCATCCCTTCCATATAGAACTGGCCTGGGATCAACCTTCCATTAACTGCCAAGAATTTAAGAATTGGACCAATAATGAACGCTGGTCAACACAAACGCCGTGGAGCAAATTGGACACCCTGGCGATATCGCTCTTACGGAAAGTATTGTCCACGAATCCCACTTACCGGCTGACGCTAGATAAAATTCTCGATCACAAATGGTGTAACATGCAATTCAATGAAAACGGTAAGTAAAGTACCAAGTAAAATTTATGAATTATCTTCTACAAAAAAAAAGTGCAGGTATAACAAAAAGTGCTAAAAAGCTAAGAAAAAAGACATGCACTCTTCTCATTGGGTTCAAGAAAGATTTGTCCAGGTACTTAGTGACTCTCAAGTTTGTAATGCCATTTACCGTTGAGGGTTATTTTGTGCCTAAACAAAAGTTTCTAGAATTACTGCAAAATACTACAAAAAGCCAAAGTGTTTGAGTGCCTTAAAAGTGAGAATACCTTTACGAGAAATAGAAAATGTTGTAGAAATTAAGTGAATTATGTATAAATAACAAATATTGCTATTGCTTTATTCACCTTCCGCAGAGCTTTTGCTAAGCTTTTCAATATGCGCACCCTAAAAATTGCTAAAGTTAATTCGCGCTTTATTGAGCTTTCATTCGATTTACCGTGCGCTGTTAATCAGTCGGAAACTTTTTAAATTGTGCATAATTTTCGGCAATATTTATTTGTCTAACATTCATTGAAGCTTTCTTGCGTCAGTCGCCAACTGGCAGCTTTTCATCGCTTTGGCGCTTTAGCTGTATGATAGATTTGACTACTTCATAAAGCTAGATTACCAAAGCATTGAAGAGTCTGCTTCAACTTCGTTGAAACTTGAAGAGGAGAATGTGTTTAGGCTCGAGTTTACAGAAATTTGCTAAATGAAAACAAAAAAAAAAACACATTAAATTTACCAAGAAAGAGATGTGTTAATAAAATGTCCAACAATGTGTAACAACAACAATGTGTTGCACCTACTGAAAGCAAAAATAGAATGAGTCTAATCGGATTTCAATTTAATTAATTTGATAATATGAAAATTCATACAAAGTTTTAATAATAATTTTTAATTTACTTAAAATCTAATCCACTAATCTAATGGACTTAAGTCTTATGTCATTCGCCTAAATATAAATCAATAGTTCAAAAATAATTTTAAATTCATTGAACCAGATAAAATTGTAAAATTTAGTTTAAATTAGTTCAGAACTATTCTAACTGTTGTTTTGTCCTGTCATTCAATTTAAATGCCACTAAATCCAGTGACTTAAATCAAATAAACTAAAACTCATTTCGACCTGATTAAAATCAGTGCAGTACAAATCAAACTAATACAGTAAATAAAATAAATATAAAAAAGAACAGAAATCTTAAAAAAATTGCATTATCAATTTTTCATAAAAAAATAGTTAAATTGAAACGAAATAAATGAAATAAAGTAATACAAGATTGCGCAAAATTTATCATACAATTTTGTTTTTGAATAACTTTTTCGCTAAATAAAAAAAATTTGTTTTAAATGAGGAAGAGTCAAAAATCCGTACGTTCCATTGCTTGTCTGTTTGTATACTGCAGCTGTCTAGATCCCAAGTGTCAAAAAGGAGCTACGAAGAAGTGTCAAAATAGAATAAATAAAGTAAATGGAATAAAACAGAAAACAAAATAAAATGAAAAATAAAATACAATGAAATAAATTAAAGTAAATAAAACAAAAAGTAAAAGTTAATTAAATAAAAAAGTAAATAAAACAAAAAGTAAAAGTTAATTAAATAAAAAAAATGAGCATCAAATCAAAATTAAATTAAAATGAGGAAAATAAAGTGATATAAAATTTCAAATAAGGTCAAAAATAATAAAATTTTATTGAAATATATTAAAATGGAATAAAATGTAATAAAATAAAATAAATAAAGTTAATAAATTAAAATTTGAAAATTTAATTCAGGTAAAAAACAATAAAAAATAAATGAAATAACGTAAAATGAAACAAAAAATAAAATTAATACACTAAAATTTTAAAAGTTAATTACATTAAAAAATCAATGTTGAATCAAAAATTAAATGGTGTTATATAAAACTTAAGAAAATTCAAGAATAATAAAATTCTATTTCAATTTTTAGAATAAAAATGAATTTAAACTTGATAAACTTAATAATTAAAATTTGGAAAGTTAATTTAATTAAAAATATCAACGTAAGTTTCAAATTTATATTAGAAGTGAGGAAAGTAAAATAAAGTTAAATAAAATTTAAATAAATTCCATTCAAATTAAAATTAGGTGAAGCAAAGTAAAATTTAAATAAATGATTATATTAAAAGTTTAAAACAATATATGTAGTAATTATAGAATTAAGGGGGGCCTCTTATCAGTGGCTTCAAAAAAACGTGTTTCTTCTCAATTTTTTTTCGAGGCGAGAAAAGCGACACACAGGAATAATCTTTTGCATTTATTTGAAGGCATGATTGAAGAGTAATAAACAATTTTTTAACATATATTAAATAAAAAAACAATATGGCGGACATATGCGGGATCTCGCACAGCTTCTCGTTGCGCGCTAATAAACCGGCGTGTAAGATTGCGGTCGTAGTTCTCACCTGAAACACAAAAGAAAAATATTGTCTTATTCAGAAGGCTTTCCCGCATATAATAGACTACTCTTGTATAAAAATATGAAAAAATAAGCACACAATTAATTATTGCAAAAAAGTGCTTTTTTCGCTATGTTTTTTTTTTTTTTTCAAAAAAGGTGTTAAATAACATTAAAAAATGAATTTCTGTATTTTGTTAGTTAATTACTTGCGCATTTTAATTATCTTTATATAGATTACCGGTTTGAAACGATAACTTTCGTCGTTTTTTTTTTAATCTTACACGCCATTTTCAAAAAAATGCTTTTGAGAAAACGTGTTTCAAAGTTGTCAGAAGGTAGACAGTATACTCACACGAGTGACGATACACAGGCCTGTTACTCCGAAATCACTTTGAATTCCGCTATACAATTTTGAGGGCATATTCCCCTATAATATATCTATCGATTGCAGTAAAAAAAAATCGATTTTTTGAAGCCGACTGATAAGAGCCCCCTTTAAATTGAATGAAATAACGTAAAATGAAATTTTAAAAATTTTATGAAGTTTTAAAATGTTTATTAAATTAAAAACTCAACGTCAGATTAAAATTAAATTAAAATGAGGAAAATAAAATGATATAAAATTTAATAAAAATAAAAAAACTAATAAGTTAATGAAATAAGTGAATGAAATAAAGAAAGGAATCAAATAAAAAAACGAATCAAATAAAAAAATTAATAAAAAAAAAACAAAATGAATCAGATAAAAAAATTAATCAAAAAAGAAAACAAAAATGAATCAGGTAAAAAATTTAATCAAAAAAATAAATAAATGAAATAAATCAGACAAAAAAATTAATCAAAAAAAAAAAAAAAATGAATCAGAAACAGAAATGAATCAAAAAAAAAAAATTAATCAAAAACAACAAATAAAAAAAATGAATCAGATAAAAAAAATTAATCAAAACAAACAACAAAATGATTAAAAACAAAAAAAAACAATTAAAGAAAAACAAAATGAACAAGGAAAATTAATCAAAAAAAAAAAAAAAAACAAGAATGAATGAAATAAAAAAATGAATAAAAAAGAAAAAAATGAATAAAAAAGAAAAAAATGAATAAAAACAAAGAAATAAAAAAAATTTATAAGAAAAGGATTGAAATAAAAACAAAATTAATAAAAAAATGAATAAAATAAAAAAAATACAAATTAAATAAATAAATAAAAGTTAAATTACAAAACAAAAACCGAATAAAATTTAAATAAAAAGAAATGTAAAACTATAACTTAAATAAAAAAAAAATTAAAATTAAAATAAAATAAAAATTAAATAAAATAACACTCAATTGCATTGAACAAAATAATTTTTAATTACATTTTTTAAATAATGATTTTACTATTATGTAATATTAATAACTAATTGAAATAGGTTAAAATAAAATTAGTAATTAAAATAAAATAATGTGAAATAAAATGAATAAAAAAATGAATAAAAAAAAAGAAATGAATGAATCAAAACGAAAAATGAATGAAATAAACACATTAAATAAAAAAAATAATTATTAAAAAAAAGTTAAACTAAAAAAAAGAATAAAAATTAATTAATATTAGTAACTATTATAATTGAAATAAGTTAAAAAAAAATTAGTAATTAAAATAAAATAATGTAAAATAAAATAAATTTACTTAAGCAAAACTCACATGCATGCTTAACTTAAAGTAAATTAACAAAGCAAACTAAAATAATTTAAATAAATTTATATCATGCGAAACTAAGAAATAAAATACATTGGAATTAAAATATTATGAATAAAATAAATAACCAATTTAAATGAGCGTGATAAAACCGAACTGTAAATGGCAATCAAAAACAAATTCAATTTATTCGCTTTATAAAGAAACTATGTATTGCATTTTTTTTTTTTTTTTTAATATTATATTATGTGAAAGTGACAAGTGACAAGTGAAGCATTTTTCAACAACGCAACGAATATTTAATGTTGCCTGTCAACATTTATAATTAATTTAAAATAACATTTAAGTACATACATACAATATTTGGGCTTTTGCATTTGTGTTGCGTTTCTATGTTTGCATTTTTTCGTTTGCATATTATTTGCTCTTTGGTGATTTTAGCTGTATGGTAAAAAAACAAGAGACCCATAGAGCTTTATTACCAAAAACCAAATGATTTTTGCTTTTTCAGTTTAAATGCAGTTCAGTTCAGTTCAGTGTTTTTTGTTGTGGTTTTTTTTTCTCTCTCTTTGTTTTGTGTCTTGTGTATTTATTATATTATTTAAGTTTTTTTTTAAGCACGCCTTTTAATTTAGTATGCCTCTTCTTATTAGTAAATGTTTACTTCCAACACAACTGAACTAATTTACTTCTACATTTTCTTTTCAACAGAAAAATCACACGACCTCGTCGACTCGACGGCCGCACTCGATATACACTCGCCGAAAGCCAAACGTTCGCGCAAACATTCAAGCAATCAACGTCTCACGAACAACTTCGTCGACGATACGGTGTCTCGTAATTATTGCTCACAACCCATGCCCACGATACCCATAGACCTGACAGACGTGTGCAGTGCACCTGATGGCGGTGACAAGGACAATGCAACAGCACAGGAGGGACGCTTCAGTATCTGTTTCTCGCAACCTGCCCTGCTGGACGATCTGCTGGTGTGCACTCAAATGAATCATACACAAACGGCATCGCAGAACGTCTTTCATCGTTTGGTGCGTCGTATGACGCGCTTCTTTGTCACCACACGCAGGGATGAGACCATTAAACGACTGGTAGCGGCCATCAAACGTTTGGGTTTCACCTGCAAAGTTGGCGATGGCGGTGTGGTCACCATATCGACTCTCGATCGGCGAAAATTACGTTTGGTCTTCAAGGCGTACATTCTTGATATGGACGGCAAGATTTTGGTGGACTTCCGTCTCTCGAAAGGCTGTGGCTTAGAGTTTAAGCGTCGCTTTATTAAAATTAAAGAATCGCTGGAAGATATTGTATTGCGAGGACCGACGACATGGCCCATAGCGATTGCAACAAATACTGTGCCTTAAGAAAGTAGTCGTATCATGCACATGAAAGTCGCTGACAGTTACAGTGTAATTGTGTGGACTTCGTATTTTTGAACTTTTTGTACTGTACCAAGAGAAATTATAGCACTTTTAATGTAGTCTAGAGTAGTTTTTTGTACTTGAATCCAAAGTCAACTTCCTATGCAAATGTATACAAAGAAAATATGTATTCTATTAAAGGCTTTTTTATTTTAGTGTTATCGCTGCTCATTCATGTGTATGCTTTATTATTGTTTTATTGTCATATCCTCATTGAAATTCATATTTAGTTTTAGAAATTGACTTAGTTACTTTTCGGGCTGTATTAATTTATTTAAAAACACAAAAATGAGACGAATGTTTGTATTTATACACATTTTATGGAAAAAATATTAGTTAAATAAAAAAATACGTGAAAAAAGAGCAAATGCAAAATAAATTCATATAAATTTAATATTTATTTTTGTTTCATTTGTAGAAATTGTAAAGCCGATGAGTTAGCCAGGAAAGGTACTACACTTTAATTGTTTAGTGATAGAAGTACCATTGGGATACCTATGGACATGAGCAAAGTAATAATCAAAAATAACATTATATAAGAAGCCAATAGGTCGTGGGGAGATGTTGTTGTTGTTGTTGTTGTTGTAGCAGCATAAACATTCCCCATACACATATGTTTGGAGAATGCTGCTGAAGTGACAGTCATTGGCCGGATATAAATCCAGGTCGTTCCTGTAACGTAGAACCGACTGTCGTGGGGAGATGACGGCATATGCGTAACAGCTAGGCTACTATGGCAGCAAATAAATAAGAAAAGACAAAAGAACTGTTTAGCCTTTTTCCCGAGAGGATATCCTGAACGTTGTGGCTTGTATAACCGGTCATTGACTATTTGGCAGGTTTTCTCCCATGAATATTATAGAAGTTGTAGAGGTGAGGAAGAGAAATAAAACAGTTGAGCACATCCACTGCAATTATCCGGCCTTAGCTAAAATCAGAACAGGTTTTCTAGGTAAATACTTTTTCAATTCACGGAACTGTCCGACGTGGGGATTGGACCAATACTGCGCTTCATAAGAGCCACAAAATGGTCACGCACTGGTATCACAACAGACCTGTAAGGTCTAAGTGAGTTGGTAGTACAGAGCGACTACCACCAAACCTAACCTAACCTTCATTTGTAGTCCAAGTACAGGTAATGGACATAAACCACCTGCCCACATTTCTCAAGTTTATTTTGAAATAAAAAAAAGTTATTCAAACATAAAATTTGAAAAAGGTCGCTTTTTAAGAACAACATTTCGCAAAAGTCGTGAATTGTTTGGTAGATTAATTGGCCGAATGAGTCGAAACTTCAAAAGTTGGTGAACAAATTTCAAGAAACTTTTTTTTTTTTGTAAGTAAAGTCCTCACTGGCGAGCACCGTAGCCGAATGGGTTGGTGCGTGACTACCATTCGCCCACGAAAAAACCATTTGTGGAATAACATCAAACGCACGGCACAAATAAGAGAGAGAGAAGAGTTCAGCCAAACACCCAAAAAGGGTGTACGCGCCAATTATTAGTATAACTGGTCCTTGAGTGTATCGAGACACTGGATTTGTTAGGAACGCGGAAAACCGTCCGGCTAATTTCGGTTCCAGGGAACGAAGTAGTGAACACAATGGCAAGAGAAGCTGTGGTCTCGACATTATTAGCACCAGGTCACTTCCTTGCTATGGGACAATGCACCATCAAGAAGAAGATTGGGAGTGAAGAGTTAATGCTAAGGGAGGTTAGCAGGCACCAAACTAAGTGGCTACGTCAGGCGAAATCCTTACGGTGGTACAATCAAAATATGCTTAAACAACTTACAACTCTCCCCAAAGATAAACTGAGATTACTTGCAGGCTGCGCAGCCATCAGCACATGATCGGGATATGATGGTCCACTGACTTTTGTCATTTCTGTGACCAATCCCAGGAGACTCCAATTTACCTTGAATGCAGCGCTATAAGGCTATAACTTCTGATAGCAACCATGACCTGTCAGGAATTGTGTTAGCTGGAAGTTAAGTTGGCCATAGCTTCGATTTAACCATCTTTCGATGTTTGAGATTAGCGTATAGGTTCACCTTTTGTTGAGTTTTCCCAACTCTCTTGCCATTTTAGTCTTGTTCTCTTTTTCAATAATCTCTTTTTCTTTCGCTATAAATCGCCGCTTGTGCGGCACTGCTCCTTTTGCACGTACAATCTCGCTCGTTCTTCCGCCAATATATCGATTTGCGTTATGCCTGCCATGCCCCCTTTAAAGTTTCACCCGAGGTGTTTTTGTATGCGCTTATCACCCTCAGCGGCCAAGATTTGCACGAGGCCTCGTATGGTCTTTTATATGCTTTTACCACCAAGGAATTCGCCCATACATTGGAGCTGCATACAGCAGAGTGAATGTGATGACGCTAGATAGTAGCCTGCGCTTGCTGCTTCTCGACCCACACACGATCGGCAACATTCTAGAGAGCGCACCGTACATTCTTGACGCTTTGTGAGGTCTGTTTGTAATTATTGTTACAAATTATCAAATTTTGTTGTTCAAGTATCCAAAACACTTGCAAAGTAGGGGAAAGCGAGCGAGTAAATGCCATTTCATTTCGAGGGGAAGTTTTTACGGGATAAATTTGTAAGTTAGTTGTAAGAATTTGCAAGTGAGAAAATAAGCACGAATTAAAATTTGCGAATTGAGTCAAAGTTCTAAATTTAAGTAAAAATTGTGATTAAAATGGGGAATGTAAGTAAATATTATTAAAATAAAATTTAAAAAGTTTCATACATTAAATAAGAATCGGCCTGCTGCAGCTTCCGAAATACAAATCGAAAGCATTGAATGTATCTTTTGTGTTTTATGCTTGCACTTCTTGGTTATTAAGTAATTTCGCAATATATAAAGTAGTATAGGGTATGTTCAACAATGCATTATAATGCGCAACATGCCATTTCAGAGTGAGCAGTGCGTTCAAAAATGCAAATATGGCAGTACTGCAAATGCAACGCGTTCTTAAACGTCATTTTTGTATCAAAAGTCGTGCATTACGAGTATTTGCAGCAAAAATTTTCACACTGCCAATAAATACGCTAGTACAATGTCTGATGAAAAGTGGGTATTTAATTATTTATTTTAGCTTTTAATACAAAAATTGATGAAAAGTACGATATTTAAACTTTATTTTATTATACTTTTCTTGGTTTTAGTGATTACTTTAGCACATCGGAGATAAAATTACTGCTCAGAGTCCGACTGAGCATGGAGAACGAGTTCACGTCGGGAAGGAGGAAAAAGAGCGTGCTCTAGGCTAAGGTCGTAGATAAAGTAAAAAAAGTTAATAAAGATTTAAAAATAGATAGAAACATCGCCCAGCGAAAATTTTCTAATTTACTCATCACATATAAGCGAATAAAAAAAAGAAACAATACATCCGGTAGAGAATCAACATCATGGCTTCACTACGAAGACTTTGATGAGGTGTATGGTACCAGGCACTCAATCAATGTGCCCACTCAAAATTTACAAAGCTCAGTTGAGCTGCCGATGTCGATATTAACGGAACCTAATGATGTTGAGCCATCAAATTCTCCACAAACTTCAAGTCGTACAACCGCACAGTCTCGAAAAACTGCAAATAGCGAAATTATGATTTTTTTAGAAGATGAGGCGATAAAAGAACAGGCCCGGCACGATGAAGTCTTGGCTGTGGAGAGAGAAAAACTTACTTTGGAGAAAGAAAGAATAAAAGCGCTTTTAGACTTAAAATCAATTTTGAGCCAATGTCTGAATAAGTAATTTTTTTACTATATTATATTTTTAATTTTTTATTTATATTGAACGAGGCTGTGAAGTACACTTTTTTTTTAATTGAATTATTGTAAAACAATGTGATATGAATTTTATTTTATTAAATTAAATTAAATTAAATTAAAAAACTTAAATTCTGTGTTCATTACAAAAAGTATTATAATTCCAAAATATTCACTTAAATTATATTGATTTATTAGGAAATAATAAAAGAATATCGGTTTTTTCCTCACATACATCGTCCATGACCAAACTTAGTAACAATTCCATTTTACTGCACAGCGCGTTCATAAATGCAACAAATCTATTTGCAATTTTTCAACAAATCTATCAGTTGCATGAATTGTCACATTGACAGTGCTGCCAGCGCTGCAAGTACTGCGCATTATAATGCGTTTCTGAACATAGCCATATACTATACAGTGACTCACAGCTTATTTGATGCAGCCAAAAAAAATATTGAAATATCAAATATATTTTACGGTATTTCCATTACAGAAAAAATCTTATATTTTTTATTGTTAAATAATATGTTTTATTTAATAAAAAAAATGGCAAACTAAAATAATTCAGTTACAGTTTTGATTTTTGACTTAAAAGTATTCAAAAAACAATGACACATTAATATTTCGATTTCATGATTACGGCTAATACTTTGTGGGGTATCCCTTTTGATTCAGAACAGCTTTTAATCGAGAATTCATAGATTATCATTCTTTCTGTAGTGCCCGTTCCAATCAGAAGCATTAGAAATACTGTGGTTTCTTATTTTATTTTCCAGCGCTGACCACAAATTCTCAATAACGTTGAGATCTGAACCTTGTGAAGGTGTCTGTACTTTGTGGGCAGTTCCAGATAAGCTAAGGTTTTACAATACCAGACGGATCGTTGTCTTAGTAGAACCTAAACGAATCCCTAATGCCCATTTTATCCACACTTTGTTCTAAATTATCTTTTAGGAGATCCAGACATATCTCTTTATTCATGTTTCCTTCGATAAATGATAAGTTCCCAACGCCTGAATAGGACATGCAACCCCATACCCTCACATTTCCCCCGCCGTGTTTAACTGCAGAGCGCAAATTACATAGTTGAAGTGCGGTGTTTGGTCTTCTCCAAACGCAGGACTTCCCTTCAGATCAGAAAAGGTTAAATTTGCTTTCATCCGCAAAAACAACGGACTTCGAAATGTCTTTCTTCAAATATTGTCTGCAAAACTCTATTCTTTGTTTTCTATTACGAGGATTAATCAACGGCTTATTTCGGTCAGTCCTTCCATGAAAATTTTCTTCGCGCAGAACTCTACGAACAGTTTCAGGGTTATAAATGTTGCCTAAGTATTTTTCGACTTCGTTAATTTTGGAACGCTTAAACCGGGGTTTTCTTTAACTTTGCAAACAATCCACCTTTTATCTGCATCATTATCCTGTTTTCGTGGCGAAGCCTTTCTATAATGTTGGACAGTTCAGGAACTAATAGCAACAATTTCTGCAATTTTTCGTTGGCTTTTGCCCTCTTTATAATGACGAATAACGTCTTCCCTTTTTAACACACTTTTATTAGGTCGAGTTGTATGTATTTATGTATGTATGTATGTAACGGAATCTTTGAGCTTAATTTTCACTGGGTTCTAAAAACCTGATCGACTTGGAATTTTGTCACCAGGACCGATGACAATGCAATAATTTGATAAAAGTTTTCCATTATCCTTATTAGGATTGCCAATATTAATATTTTCATTTTTTACCTGTGGGCAAAAAGTAAGGTGAATTTGGTTGTAAAATGAAAAATCTTTATTTATTCTTGTAAATCAATTTCATCCCCTTCAAAATAATCCCCTCTCGATGAAATACACTTATGCCAACGATTTTTTCAATCCCCGAAACATGCCAAATAGTCCATTTCCGGTATACCCATCAGCACCTTCTTCAGCTTTTACCTCCTCAATCGACTCGAAACGCGTTCCCCGGTGTGGTCTCTTGAGTTTTGGGAATAGCCAGAAATCACACGGAGCCAAATCAGGCGAATTCGGTGGTTGCGGAACGATATGCGTGGAATTTTTGGCGAAATGGTCACGAAGAACGAGTGCAGTGTGAGACGGTGCATTATCGTGATGCAAAAACCAAGTGTTGTTGGCCCATAATTCTGGTCTTTTTAGATGAATTGCTTCACGTAAACGACGCATAACGCTCAAATAATATTCCTTTTTAACAGTTTGGCCAGGTGGAAGGAATTCATAGTGCACCACACCACGAAAATCGAAAAAACTGGCCAATGGAGTGGGGTAGCCGTTTCTCAGGCTCCCTCCACGAAATAAGTTCTTCATCCCGATTATTTCTTTATCACGGCCGATAACTGCATAGCTTTAGACTCACAGCCGATAAGAAAGGAACTAAATATAACACGAATATATCAAATCATTAATTCACTGACTGCAATGATAACAATAATTTTCATTCATAATAAAAAATAGTTAAAAAAAAAACTAAAAAACACGCCTTTTTGCTAATCGAACTAAAAAGTAGAAAATAAAAAATAGTTTAAAAAAACTAAAAAACACGCTTTTATTGCTAATCGAACTAAGAAGTAAAAAATAAATTTTAATGACAAAGAGACCTATAATGAAGTAATAGCAAATCGAACGATCAGTCATAGTCAACTACCTCAGAACAGAATTATAACAAAAATTAAGATACAAATAGAATAATTCAAATTAGAGTTAAAAGCGTGGGATGACTTTTGCTTCACTTTCATAACCTTCTGTACATAGGTAGTTGCCAATAGAATGATTGTAATATTATATTTACTATATCAAGCAAGTTTTTAAACTATTTTTTATTTCAAGTGAGGTCTGCTTTCCCATTTTAAAAAATTTACATTTTTTCAAATTTTCTTTACAAAAATTTTTTGAGAACGGCTTAAGACGCTAAGCTAAACAGAAAAAAAATACATTCTCAGAAAATATAAAATACACTGCAGCGGAAGTAAGAAAAATATGAAGAAAGCTGTGATTGCCACAACAATACAATATGATAAAATGGAACCAATTATTTGTGGCCAAAATGAAATCATGTGATGCTAAGCTCGTAATTTTGCATTTTATTTGCTGTATTTTTTTTTTTTTTTTTTTTTTTTTTTTTTTTTTTTATGTAATACGAGGAACTCAATTGAATTTTTTTTTGTACTTTTTATGATTTTTCTCGCCAACAATTTATTCAGCCCCGGTTTCATGTACTTTTCTTGATATTTTTCTCTTGGAAATTAGGTTACTTGGTTACTTGGAAATTAGGTTACTGACAATAGTTACTGGATAATTTTTACATGAACAAACCTTATCATTCATAAAAATAAGATGAAAAAATCAAAAACATTGCATTGGATATTAGTACAATATTTTTTTTATATGCATCAATTTGCTGCACACTGTCATTTTTGTGTCCAGAAAAGTCAGTTGGACGTGGGTTAATTATGTCAGCATCTTCCGCGTGTGAAAAAAAATCATCCACACGACACCAATTAGCACTTCGCATGTCCTCTATTTGCAACGGCATTGATTGTTTTAATGTCAACAGTCGGCTGTTTTAGCTTTCTCTGGAGTGTTAAATAATATTTAGTACAACAACAAAGTTTCTATTTAGAATTTAAAGATAGACTTAATTGATGTCTTAGATTGCAAGTTAAGTATTCTTCCTACATTAGACATAAACTTCTTCAAGGTCAGACAGCAAATTTAATCAAGTCAATGCAAATTTTCCAATTATCAAAATACATGTACATACATATGTACATATGTATGTATGTTGGCGCACAGTTTCGTATTTTGAATATTGTGTTAAGCAACTAAATAAAAAAATAATTTGACAAACATACATACATACATATTTAGGAACGTATCATCACGAGTTATGCCATTTAAACACTCGTCTATACAAATATGTATTGGTTCCCTGTAGGAAAATTCACTGGTTTTGAACTGGTGCACTTCTGGTGTATTTAAAGCCGTGACTAGTTCGCGAGCAATGAATCACGCTCCACATTCCCATTTCGATAGTTCAGAAGCGGTTCTAAATTCGAGAAAGGAAATTTGTCCATATGAATGTACAGTGTACTCTCTCTTAAGCGGGCACCTAAGGGACTGAAAAATTTTTCCGCTTTTGAGAAAAGTGTAAAAAAAATTGATAATACAGGATTCGGCACTCGAAGCGTAACAAACTTCAGACCGCTCGCGCAGCTGACGCATGGGCTGATGCACGCGAAAAAAAAATCAGTAATGGATTTTAAACGTAAAAGTGTGATTGCATTTTATTTGGCTGGAGGTGGTCATCAAAAGACTGCAACGTCGCGTGAAATGGTGCAAAAAGTGAAGAAGCGACTTTAACGAAATCCCCGACGAAGTGCCAATCAAATCGCAAAAGAACTGAAAATATCTGACCTTAGCATACGCCGCATATTGAAAAATGATCTCAAAGTCAAGCCCTAAAAGTCAAGCACAAAAGGCGCATGATCTCACTCCAAAGCAGCAACAAGTCAGACTTGAGAGAGCGAAGGAACTGCTTCGCTTAGGCGAAAGCGGTCAATTCCCGAACATTGTGCAATTCTTAAACTCCCAAAACGATAGGGTTTATTTGACCAACCGTTCATACGAGAATTCGAGTCATCTAGTGGCCACCACGAGACAGCACCCGCCACAGGTATCGTTCCCACGACAGTCGGTTCTACGTTACCGGAATGACCCGGATTTATATCCGGCCAAGGACTGGCACTCCAGCAGCATTCCCCATATCTGTATCGGGAATGTTTATGCTGTTACAACAACAACAACCCGCCGCAGGTAACCGCAGTTGGGCGCTTTCCAATCGTTTCCATCGAGCCTAGCGTCAAGGTAAATGTGGGTTATTATCGGGAAAGTATTTTGGACGTTGCTTTAAATCCGTGGGCAGAAAAATATTTCGGTTGCAGACCATGGACGTTTCAACAGGACTCGGCACCCGCTCACAAAGCTCGAGTGAACCAAGAATCACTAAAAAACAACGTTCCGAACTTCATAACGTCCACAGAATGGTTCTCAAATTCACCAGATGCGAGTCCGTTGGATTATTTTCTTTGGGCCATTTGGGAAAGCAGGGTCCGAACTAAAAGATTCACCAGTCTCGAGGCGCTGAAAAAAGTCATTTTCCGCGTGTGGGCCAAAATACTTGCAAGTCACATTCGGGCAGCTAGCGATTCATTTCTGGACCGTCTCAAGGCCATAGACAAGACAAAAGGTGGTCATATCGAGCAAAAGTAAATTGATTCTTAATTTTGTATTATTTTCACACATTTTTTAGTTTGATTTGAATAAAAGTAATTTTCTTAACTAAATTTATGGCCTTTTTAATTGGTTACACTTCGAGTGCCGGGCGCTGTAAAATAGAAAAAAATTCTTAAGGATTTGTGGTATGTGCTGAAAAGTGCCCGCTTTTGGGAGGTGTTCGCCTATATTTATATTGTAATTTAAATATTTCGCTTTCTTGCTATTTTCAATTCATGATTGTATTAATTTCATTAATTTCGTAATGTTGTGGTTGTTGTTGTTGTTGTTGTAGCAGTATCTTCGCCCAGTCAGTGTAGTGTAATCACCGGTCGTCTTCGTCTAGCTCATCGAACGGTAGGCCCAGGAAACTAGCTGTTTCGACGGGTTGGGTCCAGAGGGAGAGAGGTGTTAGATGAGTGGGTTTGATGGGGCATGTGAAAAGGTGGTTAGTGTCGTGCGGGGTGCCTTCACATGCCGGGCATATGTTTAGTATGTCGGGGTCGATTCTGCATAAGTAGGAGTTTAACCTGCTACAGTATCCAGAACGTAATTGTGCCAATGTTACGCGGGACTCTCGGGGAAGCTGGAGCACTTCGTCTGCAATAGGTGGTTGGACTCCGATAACGGCATTCGGGGGTGGGGAGCTTAAAAAGGTGGTAAGGGTCTCCCGATGAATTTCGTTTATGGCCTGTCTGTACACTGTCTGATCCTGGAGTGGTCTGTCTGTTTTGTTCAGGATCTCGTCCACGTAGTTGAGGAAATGCCTCCTGATGTGCCTGGGAGGTGGCTCAGGCTCCAGCAGGTGTCTGCATGGGTGAGGCCATGCCATTCCCATGGCAGCCGGTTCTACGTTACCGGAATGACTGGGGTTTTTCCCGACCAAGGGCTGCCGCCCCAGTAAACTAGCCCTGTCTAGTGTACCGTATCCCATTAATTTTGTAATTTTTTTGGGTGGTTTGCTTAATGCTACGATTAATATGAGAAACAAAATTAACCAAGTTCGCACCGCTGCCGCATCCAAAATAGTCGATAGATGGGAAGGTGCGATGATCAAACATTTTCTCAGATTTATTTTTCACATATCATTTTTTTTACCTTAACATCCTTTGGATCAACATCCTTCGTCAAAACGACTAGGCGGTTTTTTCCGCTTTCTCAGGTTGTGGATATTATTTATGTACAGGATTCTTTTTTTTTGCCGATGAGAAGGTTGAAAATGCCTAATAGATCATCAAAGCTGCCGTCGCAGCAAGAGTATGTCCGGAGACTAAAAAACGACACCGCGTTTGGAACCGTAGCCCACTCTGGAACCGCTTTTGAGTTATTTCAAAGCGACGTTCCTTTTCCTCATTAAAAGGTCTATGATTGAGTGCCTGCATCCAGGCTCATCTTGTTCATCCGGAGAATTTTTTCCGCGAAACCACTGATGATTTGCCCGTTTCCTCGCTGCTTAGCATCTTGTCGATTATAGTTTTAGTGATTATGTGACGGACTGCAGTCTACAACGTTCTACGATCTTGTTCCCAATGCATGCATTAGATTCCGTCGATCCTTTTGATAAAAAAAGCAAAACTGTTAGGTGTTTGGCCGAGCTCCTCCTGCTATTTGTGGTGTGCGTCTTGGTGTTGTTCCACAAATGGAGGGACCTACAGTTTCAAGCCGACTCCGAACGGTAGATATTTTTATGAGGAGCTTTTTCATGGCAGAAATACACTCGGAGGTTTGCCATTGACTGCCGAGGGGCGACCGCTATTAGAAAAATGTTTTTATTAATTTTGGTGTTTTCACCTAGATTCGAACCAACGACCTCTCAGTGAATTCCGAATGGTGATCACACACCGCACTTGGAGGATGGTTCCATGTGTAGAAGTCCACGCAAGTGGGCAAAGTTACTGATCGCCATTGACTTGGGAGTGGCCAGGACGATTCTTCTACATATGGTTCAAGCAGCTCACAACGTCCGGGATTAGCCCACGTATCCTCTGGTTAGCTTCCGAACACCCGTTCGGGAGTGAGCTAAAGTGAGCAGGCGAAGCATTCCAGGATAGCTGGTTGTGCGCTGGGTTTGGGACCCGCCACTTAAAAATCCCCCCCAATGAAAAGATTAAAAAAGCCTCGGATGAGAACTGCCTTTACTGATGACGACCCCTGCAAACGAAATAAGGAATATGATTTGAGGGCATGCACCTGGAATGTCCGGTCCCTTAATGGGGAAGGTGCCTCTGCCCGGCTGGTTGATGTCCTCGTGAGAGTAAAGGCTGACATTACTGCCATCCAAGAGATGCGATGGACAAGGCAAGGTAAGAAAAACATAGGACCTTGCGACGTCTACTACAGCTGCCATGTAAAGGAGCGCAAATTCGGTGTCGGATTTGTTGTGTGAGAGAGACTTCGTCCCCAAGTACTGTCGTTCACTCCGGTGGACGAGCGTCTCGCAATAATCCGCATCAAATCGCGATTTTTTAACATCTCGCTAATTGCGCCCACGCCCCGACGGAAGAGAAGGACGATGCGACCAAAGATTCCTTCTATGAGCGCTTGGAACGTTCCTATGAGCGCTGCCCCCGCCACGACATAAAAATCGTGCTTGGCGACTTCAACGCCAGGGTGGGCAAGGAACAGACAGAGGCTGATCGACTTCGCCGGGGCCCGAAACATGGTAGTCTGCAGCACCAGATTCCAGCATAAGAAAATACACCAAGCTACCTGGCTGTCTCCTGATCGAAAAACGCGAAACCAGATCGATCATGTTGTGATAGATGGAAGACACGCTTCTAGTGTATTAGATGTACGTACGATCCGAGGACCCAACATTGACTCGGATCATTACCTTGTTGCAGCCAAACTGTGCACCCGCCTCTGTGCAGCAAAAAACGTACATCTACCTACGCAAAGAATGTTCGACATCGAAAAGCTGCAATCACAACAGACAGCCAGAAGATTCGCCACTCGACTCTCACTCCTGCTCTCGGAGAGCACTGCCCAACACACCGGCATGCGCGAGCAATGGAGCAACATTTCTCGTTCCCTACGTACCGCCGCCGAAGAAGAAATCGGATTCCGGCGAGCCCGAAAAAACAATTGGTACGACGAGGAATGTCATGCTGCCGCAGAAAGAAAAGATGCCGCCTATAGAGCCACGCTGCGATCGGGCGCAAAGCGAGCCATGGGGGATCGCTACAGAGAACTAAAAAAGGAAGAGAAACGTATTATCTGAAAGAAGAAACGAGAGGCCGAAATACGTGAGTGCGCGGAGCTTGAGACGCTGGCCAACAGGAACAACGCCCGAAAATTCTACCAGAAAGTTCGGCGGCTTACAGAAGGTTTTAAGACCGGGGCGTTTTCCTGTAAGAACAAAGACGGCGATCTGGTGACTGACGTACAGAGCAATCTTAAATATTCACAATACGCCAAATCTTGGAAAAGACCCATGAAAGGAGAATCGACACACACCATCTTTTCGTCGACTTCAAAGCTGCATTCAACAGTACGGAAAGGAGTTACCTGTATGCCGCTATGTCTGAATTTGGTATCCCCAAAACTAATACGGCTATGTAAGATGACGTTGCTCAACACCAGCAGCGCCGTCAGAATTGGGAAGGACCTCTCCGAGCCGTTTGATACCAAACGAAGAAGATCACACACCATCACTTTTGATAAGGATTTGAAATAAGTCATCATCAAAATAATAAAGGATGGCTATTCGTTGGCAAAAAATAGGGATGGCGTTCCAGGGTTAATGTATTTAATTTGCATCTATTTATTTATTTTCCTTCTTTATTTTAGAAAATATACATACAAAGATATGTTGCTGACGAAATAGTTCTAGTACTGAACCAGAATATTTTCTTATTGCTTCAAGTTTTCATCTCAGGGTTAGGCATACATGCGTGTATATGTATATATACATATGCGTACATACATATGTAGGAATAAATCAGTGCGTGTAGGTGTGCCTTTCTTTTTTTTAATAATAACAAATCGCCAATTTTTGCAAGTGACCTTCACAATGAATGATGTCAAAAACTACAGACGGTGGAAAAAACCATTCTAGCAACCTTCCGGAATCAAGATCAAGGACTTTCAAGTAAACATTTAAGAAATAATAAAAAATACATACAAAAAATACACATTGTATGTTATTTGGTTTTTTTTTAATGCCAACATTTATTTCAATAATAATTTCAATCGAATTTTTGTCATATTGAACAACAAGCATAAAATCGAAACCAATTATTTTGCATTGTTTTTATTTCCCTTAATATTTTGCCCACCAAAATCTCGCATTTTTATAAAACGACAAGATAATAATGTAAATACAGACACCCTCATAGGCATCGGTCTGACATTATAATGTGCGTTTTGCATTACTGCACTAATACTCAACAATTCTATTAATTTTGTATTAACATTTTTGAAATTCTCTGCTTATAAACCAGCACGATAATATGTTTTGCACGATAATAGCATAGCAAATGTACGTTTAGAGATACATAGTATTGAAAACAATAACTGTTTGTGTGTTTTTGGTTTTTAATTTTTATTCCTTGTCTATGCTATTTTATTTTACCGAAACGAAATTATCATTAAGAATAATAATTTAAAGTAGTTTTATTATAAAAAGAACAATTAAGAAGCAATAGTTCTGCATACGATTTAAATAAAATTTTTAAATTATGTGTATTTAAAGTAGAATAAGAGAACCAAAGTCATTTCAGTGCACAAATTTCAATTAACATTTGTTGTTGATGGTAAATACATAGGTGGCTAAACATTTTCATAGGTACTAGGTTTGCATGTATTGTATTCTAGTAATTAAGATCAACTTAATACGCCACGTTCACTGGATATTCTCTCTTCTTGTATGTTGGAATCATTATTCATTGCTCGCCACACATTCGTACACATTTACTGTGGCTTTCTGAATGATTTACCAGCGAATTTCGCCTTGGCTCCCAACTCTTCTTCGATGCGAAGAATTTGATTGTATTTAGCCAAACGTTCAGAACGGCATGGAGCGCCAGTCTTAATTTGTCCAGTCGACAAACCAACAACCAAATCGGCAATGAAAGTGTCTTCGGTCTCACCGGAACGATGCGACACCATGGTGCCCCAGCCGTTGCTCTTGGCCAATAAATGAGCCTTGATTGATTCTGTGACGGTACCAATTTGGTTGACCTTCAACAACAAGCAGTTGCAAGCCTTCTTTTCGACGGCAGTCTGAATGCGCTTAGGGTTGGTTACGGTCAAATCATCACCGACAATTTGGATTTGAGTGTTGGCAGTAATGGTGGTCCAGGCTTCCCAGTGATCCTGATCGAAGGGATCCTCAATGGAGACAATGGGGAACTCCTTGATGAATTCCTGGTATAAGTTGGTGAGTTTTTCAGGCGAAAGCCATTGTGACTTGTCGCTGTTGGGGTTCTTGAAGTCCAAATCGTACAAACCGTCCTTGTGGAATTCAGAAGCGGCAACATCCATACCGATCTCGACCTGTAGATGGGAGCAGAGAAAATATTTAAATTGATCAATTTTGAATTTTGAGGTGTTGAAAATTAGTTTTCTTCTCAACTCACCTTGCCAGTGTATCCACCCTTGGCAATAGCATCCTGGATCAACACCAAAGCTTCCTTGTTTGACTGGATGTTAGGTGCAAAACCACCCTCATCACCTACAGCGGTGGCATCCAAACCGAACTTATCCTTGATGACCTTCTTCAGGTGGTGGTATACCTCAGAGCCGATTTTCATGGCCTCAGTGAAGCTGGTAGCGCCAGTTGGCAAAATCATGAATTCCTGCATAGCCAATTTGTTGCCAGCATGGCTACCACCGTTGATTACGTTGAATGCAGGTACGGGCAAAATAATGTCTTTGTTGCCAGCTAAATCAGCAATGTGCTGATACAGTGGTACTCCCTTCTTAGCGGCACCAGCCTTGCAGACAGCCAATGAAATACCCAAAATGGCATTGGCACCGAATTTCGACTTGTTCTCAGTACCATCCAATTTCAGCATGAAATTATCAATGGCTTCCTGGTCGGTGACCTCAAGATTGGCCTTCAACAATTCAGGTCCCAGAGTTTTGTTTACATGATCGACGGCTTTGGTCACAGCCTTGCCATGATAGCTGTTCTTATCGTTATCGCGCAACTCAAGAGCCTCATGGACGCCAGTAGAGGCGCCTGAGGGTACGGCAGCACGGAAGAGACCCAAATCAGTGCACAAATCAACCTCGACGGTGGGGTTACCACGCGAATCGAAGATTTGACGAGCGAAGATCGACTTGATAGGCATATCTGATCTGTTTGATAAAGAATAAAGGAGAAAGAAAGAAAATAAATGATTTTAATAACCAATAAACTGTCAAATATTTTCTCTTTTCTATATTTATTTATTTATACTATATTGTTGATGGCACTATTGTTTATCTTCAAGTGTCTATTTATTTATTCAAGCGATCTCTTTTGTACCCGCAAGTATATTTAATTATTATTTAAATATATGTATGTATGTATTCAAGTTAAGTTATTTCATAATCCTATTCAACCAAAGTAATCACATACATAAATATTTTAATAATTTACTTCTAAACATATTATAAATTACAAAAGTGTAGATAACGAATTGCCTCAGCACGCTTAGCAATTTCTATCACTTTGAATGGAAAGTTTTACTCTCGCTGCAAAATGACCTCTACGTAGCAAGTAAAGGTCATAGCGACAAAATGCGGAAATACTACACTATTAAACGAAATTCCAATTCGATTTGCAAATACTGACCCTCTGTTACAACAATAGAGCTTATTTGCTAAACATTTATTCTAATTAAATATGGAAAATTATTTTCAATATTAAATCAGAAATTTGTATAGTACACGTCAACGTGCACGACTAATTTGTTATCTAACTGCACTCTCCGCCATTTAATGACTAATGTTTCGAGCTTATTTCGCTTTCGCTAAATTTATATTTACATTTTTAATTTCACTTTACCGCAAATTCATTTGTTTTTAAACATATTTCAAAATGCAATACAAAAAAAAAATATGCTCTTAAAATTGCAGAACTTACTTAAAGCGTTTAATTAACAAGAATTGTAATCCAAACGGAGACGGAACTCTGGCACCAAAATTCACCAACGGCGATTGTGGAGCAACTGACACTGAGTGCTGAGCGAACAACGCGACGGAGCGAGCAACCGCCGTTGTTTTCGTGGAGCATGACCACAGCACCATTTTAACACACTATGCTTTTTTTGTATTTTGTAAAGCTCTTGTTATTTTACCTTATTGTTGTTGTCGCAGACGCACTCGCAATTGCAATCGTACAAACGTTTCTAGTACTTTGCCGGCACCAGCGATTAGCGAAAACGAGTGAGCTTTATACCTAATACGTATGTGGATCTTAATTACAAACCACCCCGGCAAAGACACAGTGGTAACGACAGAGGTAGCAGTAGGATTACTCAGGAAATGAGAATTAATTCGGTTGAAGACTTCTTATGATATAATGCGTATTGCCGGCATATGGGGTAAACGTCATAGGTGTGTATTTCGTTTATTCGTAGCGTCGTCTCTGGTTGGCAGCTTCTCTTTAATGGGACCGGTATGTATTGGTTGCGAAGAAGCTTTCTATGACCTTCGCGCAAGGTGACAAGAGCGGATGCCGGCTGCGGTGCTAGTATACGCGTGAAAGAGGTGGCACAATGCGCAGCTTATAATGCTTACAATGACAAATTAAAAGCTTTTATTGTTGTGCTTTGCTTAAATATAACAGCAACGAGTTCAAAAATTCAATTTGCTTTCTAATATTTCTTTAGGTTTAATTAAAATTTCAATGACATAAAATATTGTTTTTTGTGTTTGAACGTAAAAGTGGGGTAAACTGTCTATTAATATACTTTAAAGAAAATTTATGTAATTACAAAAATAGTTCAAAATTGCTTCAGTAATGGCAGCTCAAACGGTGTTGATAAATTATAAATTTAAAAGGTAGTGAGGAATTGAGGAAGTGCACCGGATGTACCGGATGTAAAATTTAAATCAGTCGGAAATTTGCTTCTTATGTCTGAATGCTGAAATAGATCAAGGCAGATTGAAACACTTAAAAGGCTAGTAAGAACTGTATTACCGACCGTTTAAGGGCATCCTTTCGATTTAGATAAAAATTTAGCCGTACACACCCTAACACCAGTTTTCAGTCGTCTAAACTAATTCTAAACAAATTACTAAACGACTTTTTTCAGTTAATTTTAAAGTTGTCTGTCAAAAATTTAAATGAAAGTTAAGGAATTGAAGCTACATTTAAATTGTTAACATAAAAATTGATATTTTATCTGATAAAAGTTACTACATAGGTACTCGTTGATATTTACATACAGCTGTTGTCAGCTAATTAGAAACGCTCTCTTTTGATAAACGCTTGATGAGCATAATATTAAACTGTTTAAATTTACCGTTATTTTTTCTCTTAAAATCATTTGCATTGCTTTTGTTACTCTATTTACTACCCAATGCGCCTAGTTTTGTAGTTGTGTAATTGAAGTACCGTTAATATTATCCAACGCAGTGCATGGGTTACTTAGTTCAAGGTAAATAAACTGAGACGAGTAATTAGAAACAGTTGTTCAATGGAAGCATATTCGGCAAGTTGTGTTATTTTAATAGCAATATAATCGACTTTTTGGTATGCATATATTATATTTTAAATTGGTTGTTTAAAAGCAACTAAAATATTCGTCTTCAAGATGTGTAATGGGAAAAAGCAACAGCTGTACACCTGCCCTGCGCAGCTCCATTTTTGACCTTCGTAAGGCTGGAAAGTCGTACAGTGAAATTTCTAAGCAAGTCAAATGCTCAAAAAAAAAATGGTTTTAACGCCTTAAAGCATATCCAACTTTTTAAGACTGTTGACAATGTTCCACGTAAGAAAAGGCCCCGTAAAACTTCAGCAGAAATTGACCGCAAGATAGCAATCATCCCCAAAAGAGACCCAAAAAAGACTTCCACTGACATCCAACGGGAAATTCAGGATCAATATAATTTCGAAATATCCAAGAGGACAATTGCTCGGCGTCTGGTCGAATCTTGACTGCATGGCAGAGCAGCACGCAAAAAGCCCCTTCTAACCAAGATACAAAGGAGATGGCGAGTAGTCTTTGCGAGATCCCATTGGTCATGCACTCCAAATCAATGGAAATATATCGTTTGGAGTGATGAAACCAAGATAAATCGCATAGGCCCAGATGGTAGAAGGTATGTTCGACGGCTAATCAACCAAGAATTCAATCCTCGCTACGTTTCGTGGGTAGTGAAGCATTGTGGAGGATCAATCATGGTGTGGGGATGTTTCTGGTGGAATGGTGTTGGCCCAATCCTTAGGATTGATGGAATTTTAAATAAGGAGAAATACGTCGATATACTAAAAAATGTAATGTTGCCGTGGACTGAGGAAAATTTGCCTGTTATATGGAAGTTTCAACAGGATAATGATCCAAAGCACACGGCAAAGTTGTCGAAACAGTTTTTCGACGAAAATTCCATCAATGTTTTGGAATGGCCATCACCCAGTGCGGACTTAAACCCAATAGAGCATCTCTGGGATGACGTTAAAAAAGCCGTGAGTGCCAAAAATATCTCAAATATGGATGTCCTTTTTGCCGAAGTAAAAACGGCATGGCAAGCAATACCTGTGGCGCGCTGTCAGAATCTCATTACATCAATGCGCAATCGATGTGAGGCAGTGTTGAAGCAAAAGGGTTATGGAACCAAATACTAACATAATCTTTATGTTGATCTGATAATACATTACTGTTTCTAATTAGTTGCCCTATCCAAATCGTGCATTTCACATGCTTTAAAAAAAAATATATATTTTATATTTAATGAAGAATTGGGATTAAATTGTTTTCCACTAGTTTTTAGGTTTATCATATGTTTAAATAAAATTGGCAACAAGTTATGAAAATACGTGTTTTAAAGGAAAATGGAAAATTTATTTTGAAATAAGTGTCGTTTCTAATTAGCTGTCAACAGCTGTATATTTGTAATTGGCGGTTATAGTCTTGAATATTATGGCCGCTATTATGAGTTACATTCGATCTTCGATATTCGCTGGTTGTCGAAGATCGAAAATCGAATGTCAATTTGGTATTATGAGCGGTGCAACCCTATCGAAATTTTCGTTGTTTACCGAATTTAGAGTCGAATGCAATTTTGCTTCGATTGTGTGGCGTATTGTGGAAAAATTTGTTAAAGTGTAAGTTGTTTGCGATTATTTATGGTTTTATAGTAACCAAATAATAAATATATACTAATTTTGTTAATTTTATGCAGGTCGAAAGTCGTGAGTACCAAATAACAATTAGAAAGGCGAATCCACAATTCGCAAAAAGGATTTGCACCAAAGTTCAAGCAGCAAAAAATGGGAGGAATTTACAACGGATCTGAATTGCTTGGGACCACCAGTGAGAACGGCAGCAAAAAGGATTAAGCTTAAAATGTTTTTTTTTTTGTGATGTTTATAGAAATACATTTTTATTTTCCCTTGGTAGGTATGGGCTGAAATACGTAGAGGAACTGAAATACATATTTTTTCGAATGACGAATAATTGAATAAAGAAAATTTATAATAAAAATAAAACAGAAACTTTGGCGTAAAGGTTTCTATTTAATACTTTTTAGATTTTTCTATAATATTCTCAAAATTTCATTTGTTATGTTTTCTAATTACTTCTCCGTTATTTGACCACACTTCAATATCTTCAGCATCATCGTACACAGTGGGCTGAGCAAGTCCTAGCATACCTTCATTACCAATACTCAATTGGTACGATTCCTGAGCACAAAATTGCAGAACTGTGGCTAGCTTTAACATATTTGGAATGGATTTGGCTCAGGTACACTGCTGCAACTGGTTTTCTGTACTGGACAGTAGGTTCATAAACGCCTTTTTAGATAATCTAAAGTTCTATAAAAATCTGTAAGGGAATTTCTGTAATATTAAGTACGTCAACACATTTTGAAAATTCTAAACTTACTCAGTGGAAGCCATTTCTAGGGGGTTGGATGCGCCCCTCAATTGTTTTCTACTTCTAGCTAGTTCCACTAATCTTTCATCGTCCGATGAATAGTCGAACCACAACTCCGTTGTACTCATTTTCACAAAAAATACTTTTTTTAACTTTAAAAGAATTCTTTTGTTAGCAAAGAATTTCAACACAATCGGTTGTTCTTTTATTTTGATTTGCTGTATCAGCTGAGAAAAAATTATCTATTGTAAATGCGTCGAGCGATCGAAATTCACAATAGTCATATTCTTCAACGAATGAGCACCATAATACCAAATGAAAATTCGTTCGATCAGCACTTTCGACTACAGTCGAAGATCGAATGTTGCTCATAATAAGGGCCTATATTTCTTTCAATTCGTGGCATTCAATTAAAAGCATTCTACAGAATGAGAAGCTTCTTTACGCCAGAAATGTACTCGGATATTCGCCATTGCCTTCCAAGAGTTTATCGTTATAAAAAAATTATTTATATTTTATAATTTTGTAATATTAAATTATTATTATTAAAAAATAATTTATATTTCTATAATTTTTCTTTTTCACAGTGGTCGAACCTATAACCAACCATAAGCATAATCTCACCACAGACGACGTTTCCACGACAGTCGGTTCTACGTTACCGAAACTACCCGGATTTATATCCGGCCAAGGACTGCCACTCCAGCAGCATTCCCCGTATGTAAAAATGGGGAATGTTTATGCTGCTACAACAACAACAATCTCGACAACGGCGGTACTATACTGGTTTTAGTGATGTGAAAATAAGCGAAGTGTTCAGTATTACAATACTAAAAGGAAATAAATGTGTATAAAGTCAGTTCAACATTTTTTAACAAATATTTTGTATAATATATTTTAAAAAAATATTCAAATATACATATATCTGATTAAATACAGGGACTTTATTGGTAATGAATTTTCTTAAATTGGCTACCACATTTTTGCTATTTGTATGGCACACATTCTTATAAATTATTGTCATAATTGTTTTTATTTATTTTTATACTGTCCCACTTATTCTGAAATACAGGGTGGCTGATGAAAGCCGCTACCAAAAAAAAATTGAATAACTTTTTTTCTTTTTAAGTTATCTGTTCCATTTTGATTTTAATTTGCAGATTGATCTTTAAAATTTATTAAAATGGATAACTGGGACACGCAAACAAGAATTTGGATAGTCCGCAGCTATCACGCACTGGAGTCCGTAGTTTTGGTACAGAGAGAGTACAGGCGGATGTTTGGCGGCGATCCCCCGAGCAGATGGACCATAATGAGACTGGTGAATAATTTTGCTGAGCAAGGAACAGTCGCAAGAAGGCCTTATCATCGAAACCCACCAGTTCGGACGGAGGAAACGATCGCTGCTGTAGCTGCAGCTATACAAAGCAATCCAAGGGTTTCAACAAGAAGCTTATCCGCTCAACTTGGTGTCAGCCGACAGTCTTTGCAAACAATAATGCACAAAGATTTAGACTTATTTCCCTACAAAATTCAAATGGTTAACAAACTGAATGCAGCAGACTTGCCGATTCGCTTGGAATTTTGCCAGAAGATCCTGCAAATGGTGGAAGAAGACCAAAACATGTTAAACCGCCTTTTCATGTCTGATGAGGCCCATTTCGATTTAAACGGCAATGTGAACAAACAAAATTGTCGAATATGGAGTACTTCTAACCCACAGATACTCCACGAGACGGAATTGCATCCTCTTCGCGTGACAGTGTGGTGTGCGGTTTCTTCACGCTGTATTGTCGGGCCTTATTTTTTTGAAGAAAATGGTCACACCGTTACGGTCACTGGAGACCGTTATTTGAAAATGCTGAAAGAATTTTTCTATCCAGAACTACGCCGAAAGAGAATTCCTTTCAACTCTGTGTGGTCTCCACAAGATGGGGCAACGTCTCACATAGCCCAGACCGTTATGACAGAGTTGCGACGAAAATTTCCCAATAAACTGATTTCAAGAAACTCCGAATTTCGTTGGCCCCCCAGGTCGCCTGACCTTACTGCACCTGACTTTTTCTTGTGGGGTTTATGTAAACAAGAAGTTTATAAAACAAAGCCAACAAATTTGGATGAACTAAAACAATCCATTCGGGCAACAATTGCGGCTATTCCTGTCGCAACTCTCAAAGCAGCAATGAACAACTTTTTACTAAGATGCCGCACTTGTGTCAACGAGCATGGGGGGCATTTAAATTCAATTATTTTTAAAACTAGTTAAGCTACATTTAATAAAATTTAATGACCTTCAACTTGAAAAAAAAAATAAATGAATTCCATACACTAAAAAAAAAGTTATTTGAGTTTCTTAATGTAGCAAAATTCATCAGCCACTCTGTATTAAAACATATTCACTGTATTATAAAGGCTGAGCTTTCCTTTTCTACCACGATATATTTGCTTATAATGTCTAAATGCGTGGACCGAATTTAAAAATTATGACACGCAAATGTAGTCACTATATCAGCCTTTTGATTTATATTACTTTTTATAAATTAAAATTAAGAATTAATAGCAATATTTAACGTTAAAAATTCACCTTTTTTGCATAAGCTTGAAAAAATGCCCTATTACAGACGCTTATTTCACTTAAATACAAACACAGAAAAGTAACGAATTCACTTATAAACACTCTTTATTAATTGAATATTTGATTTAAAGCTATTTTCACTAAATAATACTACAAATTCTATTAGAATTTTATTATTACAAATGTTCTTCTAAACGTTTGTAATGCCGTGCAGAATAAATGTGAGGAGCGAACTGTCAAACGAACGATGAGAGAGAGAAGAACAAAGCGAAATAAGAAAAACCCAGCCAACCAAAAGGGAACACTTATTTTATTGTTATTTCTATTATTTATAGGGGCGCTTTTTTCTTTCAAATATACATATATATTACAAAAACAAATATTTTTACAAATACTGAAAATTTGGAATAAAAATCGCGCGATTTTTAGTCCAAATTTTCGCCTGCGGCGCTTTTTTGCTTTCAAATATACATACATATTACAAAAACAAAAATTTTTACAAATATTGAAAATTTGGAATAAAAATCGGGCGATTTTTAGTCCAAATTTTCGCCTGCGGCGCTTTTTTGCTTTCAAATATACATACATATTACAAAAACAAATATTTTTACAAATATTGAAAATTTGGAATAAAAATCGTGCGATTTTTAGTCCAAATTTTCGCCTGCGGCGCTTTTTTGCTTTCAAATATACATACATATTACAAAAACAAATATTTTTACAAATATTGAAAATTTGGAATAAAAATCGCGCGCATTTTTGCTTTCAAATATATGTACATACATATTACAAAAACAAATATTTTTACAAATACTGAAAATTTGGAATAAAAATCGCGCGATTTTTAGTCCAAATTTTCGCCTGCGGCGCTTTTTTGCTTTCAAATATACATACATATTACAAAAACAAATATTTTTACAAATACTGAAAATTTGGAATAAAAATCGCGCGTTTTTTAGACCAAATTTTCGCCTGCGGCGCTTTTTTGCTTTCAAATATACGTATATATTACAAAAACAAATATTTTTACAAATACTGAAAATTTGGAATAAAAATCACCTAAATTTTCGCCATCGGCACTCATAACTTTTACGATAAAACATCATTTTCATAAGTGCTATGAATTATAAAACCTAAGTTAAATGCTTGCTGGGTTGTCGACTGCTGTATTCTCTTCTCTTCAACTGTATTTCAGTCCAAACTGCAAATGTGGTCGGAAAAAACCTAATTTTTAAACTTCTCCTGGGGGTTCTATAGGGACCCTAGGAGGTTGGGACTTTCACAGTTATAATGGTGTGACCTTGCTCTTTCTAATGGGCGTGGTGGGTGGTGCCACGCCCCCTCCCCCTCCGCCCCCCATTCAAATATATCGTGGTAGTAAAGGAAAGTTTTTCCATTATAAATATTATAAAATAAATAAAATATTACTACTGCTACTATTTAAAAAAAAATTTTTTGGTCGCTTTTACTTGTCAAGGCGTGCAGATGATCAAAGTTTAAGTTTTCACACTTCAGCTCCTCACAGCTCTTGTAAACTCTTACAACTATTTCAGACTTTTGATTTTCCCATTGAGCCTAAACTGTTTTCAACACACCAATATTTCTTATTTGATTGTACAAATTATATCAAAAAGTACATTCTTCAGACGGCCTCAACTCTTTTTCACTATAACATCAAAAATGGAAATAAACATCAGCTGTTTTGTGTCTGGATAATAGAAAATTGTTACCTAGCAGAGTAACCAAAGCTTCAAGCGGAATCAAACTCTTACTGAAAAACTGTTGTACAATTTAATCTTATTTTAATTTTAAACTCCTTTTATTTATGCAAACCCCATTTATGGATACCATATTTTGATTTATATGAAACAGGGCTATTTTCCTTTTTTCTTGTCTGCGAAATCTAATCTGAATACGGCTGCTAAAAGTCTTGGTACATTTATCACCACAGGTTATCTGCGCAATATAACCGGATACATCTTTGCTGGTTCCAGTGTTATTCCGATAAAAGGAATATATTTAGTTTGCAATTCCTCTCGATTTACATCATTTGATATCCAGTATTAATTCCATATTTAACCACCTAATTCTCTGATGCTAGTTTAACTGCGGTGAATTTTTTAAACTGAGTTTAAGCCTAAACAATTGGGCGCTTGAACTTGGAAAGCAGAATTAAACTTGCACTTAAAAACTGGCCTCCCTCTGTTGCCATAACCATTTCATTTTTTACTAGCGTGGATATTTTCCGAAATTTATGTAATATATAGAATACACTACTTACGAACAATCGCAGGGAAATCCTTGTCCGCAGTCCATGATGTCTGATGTTCTAAAGGAAATTTGGGTAAAAAGCAAAAATAAATTTAGAAATGCGTGATTTATTTCAAATGACAATTACAAATTTGTGTGTTAATCAAAAACCAGCTACTACTTTAGAGGTTTGGCTGTGTGTGTGAGTCTAAATTGAAAATCATTGAACAGTGTCGGCAATGCAGTGGATACTACTGTTTACTTCCTTTTGAGCATACTTTTTAACCTAAATTGAATTACCAAATGTGGTAGGCGAGCTTTAAGTGCGCAACGATTTTCTTTAAGTTTTAATTAGTTTTCGTAATAGGTATGCCTCAAATCAATATATGTAGCTTTATTAAAACATTTCTCAAAACGGCTTAAAAAACTTGGTGTTATGTTTAAAATATTAAAAATATGTTTGCTGTTTTCATCATTCTTCCATAGATGCACATTTATATTTCAGATGATGAAGAATATAAAGAGGAAAAATATGATATGGTCTATGCCCAATGAGGAGCTCAGCAATGACGTAGATCACCAGTGAAGAAGAAAGGCCTAAAATAAATAACTTCACCGGTAAATATTTGTAAAAATATTCCTTCACATCAGATACTTTTTCCTCTACTCACTCCTGGCTTTCTTTATATTTTCAGATAAGAATAGGCGAAAACACTTTAAAGAGAGTTCGTGACGAGAACTGAAGTCACTTCAGAAATTAATAAGTTTGAAAAATATTGTCATGATTGGATTATTCTATGGCGGCCGCCGTAGACGAATGGGTTGGTGCGTGACCACCATTCGGAATTCACAGGGAGAACGTAGATTCGAATCTCGGTGAAACACCAAAATTAAGAAAAACATTTTTCTAATAGCGGTCGCCCGGCAGGCAATGGCAAACCTCCGAGTGTATTTCTGCCATGAAAAAGCTCCTCATAAAAATATCTGCCGTTCGGAGTCGGCTTGAAACTGTAGGTCCCTCCATTTGTGGAACAACATCAAGACGCACACCACAAATACGAGGAGGAGCTCGGCCAAACACCCAAAAAAGGGTGTACGCGCCAATTATATATATAATAAGTGTATTATTTCGGAAAGGCACTACTTTAAAGGCGATACAAAGTATTCAAATAACTAATATACATATACTTGTATATAATATATACCCACTGTTAGTTATTAGCGAATATGCGCCTCTTGTGTGAAGAAAATTATTGTGTAAAGCATTTTTAAAAGCACTTACTCGATTTTAATCCTTGCGTTAGTATTATATCAGATATTGATTGTTGTTGCTGTCGAAGCAGCATAAACATTCCCCATACTTACATACGGTGAATGCTGCTGGAGTGACAGTCCTTGGCCGGATATGAATCCGGGCCGTTTCGGTAACGTAGAACCGACTGTCGACGATCAGATACTGATCATATATGTTGGCATGTTGGCATCTCTTAATATTTTTTTAGGAGTTGGTGAAGCTTGTAGAGATAAATTTTTAAGAGAATTTTGTTTTTTGAAAGCTTCGTATTGAGTTGAGAATCATTGATGGAAATGTTGTGTTTTTATGTTTAATGCACGAAATAGGATGAGGGTCTAACCTAAACCCTATCCACATACAAACGCATTAGAACACGACATTTGATAAAACAACTTATTTAAAAATGTCTGGAACCAACTACAATACCGAGTTTTAGGAGTCATGTAAAATAAAATTCGCCCTTTGTAAGATTACCAAATTAAAAGTCGGGATTTAGTTTTTAATCACATTACAGATTGTTTAGCTTAATGCTGAAAACAGTGAAGCCCGTAAACGCAATTCCGACTCAGCTGTTTCGATCAAACTAATGAGAACCCCATGTAAATGAAAAGTTCCTTCCTTCCGTATCGTAGTACCCAAGGCGAATTTATTACAGGTGACAGCAAACACATATAAGTAAAACCCTACATATATTTGTTGTTGCGTTTGGTGCAAGCATCATGTCAAAATCAGCAAGCAAATGTAAACATACGAATGTAAACATACCAATACATACAAACAAAGCATATCATTTTGACGTAAGCCATCCCTACGGCGAAAAATTCAGCTGGGTGAATGCTGTCACCTTATTAAATCCACCTTGGTAGTACCGTAGATTTTATTTCACGATTATTAAAAAAATTCCGTAATTCCGACCCAGCTGATTGCTCTCTCACCACACAGTGCTGCCAAGCAGTACATTTCAAAATCATTTACAAAATAAACTTAAAAAATGATAATTTTTGTTAAAATAGCTTAAAAATACTGTTGAATAATGTTAATTATAGATAAATGAACTATTTGCATTTGTTGGTTTTTGGCTTTGGTTTATTAAACAATGAAAAATTGTAACTGATAACGCGGATGTGTGAAAAAGTGTGTAAGCAAAAATATCAATGGCAACATTGTGTCGATACAAGCAGATGCATATGCATATATATTCATAAATTTGTGTACAAACATATTAAACACAGAAATGGCGCCGAACGACGAGCATCTTGTATTGCTAGTACAAGACAAAAAGGAACTCTACGACAAGAGAAATCCTCTATATAAGTTCCAGGGAAGGAAAACGTCGATATATGAACAGATCGGAAAGGAGCTGCGCACAAGTGGTGAGTGGGAGCTATATTTACTAGTATTTCAAATTTCATAACAAAGTTATTTTAAAGGTGAGGTATGCAGACGGAGGTGGTTAGCTCTTCGCGATCGGTATGGCAGAGAAGCCAGAAAATCAGAAGCACCATCAGGCAGTGGAGCAGAATACCAGAGGCCGCGGTATCTGCTTGAAAGCATGTCATTTTTAAGGCCACATGTTATTCCTCGACCGTAAGTATAGTTGGAATATTTTTATAAAGCGACTAGCATTTCCCAGTGGGCTTCGCACCACCATACATAAAATGTTTTTTTTTTATATCGCAAGAAATTTTTCATATTAAGTTTTCTTTATAGAACTCGTAAAATGTTTAAACAGTTGAATTAGTTGATTTTTTTCATTCAACATAATATACTTTCTAAAGATGTCACAATAGCCTTTTCTGTACTTTTTTAAAATTTGATTGTGGTGGTCACCTATATACAGGTAAGGTGAAAGAGCCGATAAAAACTTGTAATTAAACTTTGATTCTTTAATTTCCATTTCAATTTTTTACGCTAAATAAATTATGCTAAAATAAATAAAGTTAAAAATGTTTTTCCAGTTCTTTGAATGCTCCAGTTTTTATTATATTTTCGTCCAAAATTAATATTAACATAATATACTTACAACCACAACAGTACAACAGAAACGCTCATAAGCGGCTGTGTATTTGTTGTTGTTTTTCCCATACAGGCATTTCATATGAGAGGAAACCATTACTCCCATAAAATGTCATAACTCAGGAACGGCTGCACCGATTTCAATCAAACTTCACACAAACCACCTCCTCAAAGATAGAAAAGAACTCTGAAATTTTTGTGTTAATCGGTTCGGCGGTTCTTGAGTTATAAGATTACCAAGGAAATGTAACTTCTTTTTATATATATAGATAACTAATAACGTTTTTTTAAAAAATTGGATTTGATAACCACTTGTGCCCCAATTCCTATTTAATGGCCGAACTTTATACCTTCTGCACTTTTTTTGGTCCTTGTATTTTTTATATAAAATATATAGTTGAAATAAATTAAGAAATAAGTCGCAAATTTCGATGTCTTCTTCATCCATTTTGTCACCGATGTATTTTGTAAATATTGTTTGTATGTATGTAACCAACTAAAACAGCTGTTGTCTACGGGAAATAGTTTTGTGCACGGTAAGGGATTGCGGTAAGGAAATTCCGTGCGGGCTTCACTGTTTTCAGCATAATATATAACTCTTTTCCCTTCAAAGCATTGTACCTATTCTCCAAATTACTATTTTCCTCATTCACATCTCTTCCATCTGGCAGCACCAATTGCTTAAATCTCCAATTCGCAAAACCGAAATGTCACCTGTTTGTATTCTCACAAAAGTCCAATTGGACAAACTGAGTGTACGAGTATTTGTCATTTGTGTCGAACGACAATAAATACAAAAACTCGCAGAAATTGACTGGTGATGGATGTTAAAAAACCGTGATTTGTAAAAAAAAGTTTATAAAATAACTCAGGAAAATAAATTGGTAGCTATTATTACAACTACGAGCTGCATGCAAAGCGTGAGTGAAAATGTGTTCAACGTAACAAAAGTGAAGTGATAAAGCGAAATATTGTGCACAGCAGATTTTTCTTTGTGGAGTAGAGAAAAAGAAAAGAAAAATTCCAACACAGCAATAAGTGAAAAAGCTGTACAAATCGCTAAAAGCTGTTGATTAAGTAAAAGTGCAGACAAAGAAAAAAATAAAAAATGCAGTGAGTGATAATTATTGCTATACGTAGTCGTGATAGAGTCGGTTTTATTTGTATGACTGGGATAGCCCGAAAATGGTGTCGCTGATTAAGAATCAACTCTTGAAGCACCTCTCAATGTGAGTAGAGTAATGAGCTGTTAAAAATTACTAACATTATATCTCCGTTTTTATTATGTGCTAAGAAATGTTAAGAAAAAATTTTAATATTACGCTGAGTTATGGATTTTAATCAAAAATATGAAACAACAAAGACGTACATGCTAATGAATTGATTTTTCAGTACCCGAATTCACCCACATTCAGAAGGCAAGGCAAGGCATAGTGGTTCAATGGGTTTTTAGCAATTTAACTAGCGGCTTACCCTTGTCCGCGTTATGGTTTATCTGCCCGCCAACACCCATCGTACGATGCAACTATTGGCTGACGGTGGTCTCTTAAAAGTGCTAGTTACCATGGTGCTGAGGTGGGCGACGCTATGTCGCTATCTCGACTATGTCGTTGGGTAGCTAATCAAATGATAAATCGCTGCATGTCTTCATCTGGTGTCTTTGACACCTGCTGCCTCAGTTTGTGGGTTTCAGTTATATGTAGATTAAATTATTGTATTATGTGCCAGAAATTGTTATAAGCGAATAACTGTAGATTTCTGATGGGTTAACATATTTGTCTAATTTTAGCGGGCTTTGTTATTTTGATTTATAAATCCTTATTTTACATCGAAAATTTTTGCATATTTAAATTCGACTATAATTACATAAGCTAAGCCTAAATACAAGGTGGGGCAATATTGAGTTTTTTTTAATTAAAATATTGCACCAATATTTGAACGATGGCACGAACGCTAACTAAAGTGTTTTATTCATTTCTTATTCTAAGCAGCTTAGGACTATCACAACAGAGTAAAATACCTTCAAAACATTGAGAAATGTAATTTTTAATTATATTTAGTAATTCAGTAAATTATAATTATGTTGTAAATAACATCAATAGACTTCCGTCGAAAAAGAACACGTCAATGTTGTGCTTGTCAGGCAAAAAGCGCTGCGACCAGTTGAGTTCTTTTGCAAAAAGTCCACAGATGTATTTATGTTTGAGAACAATTCGAATATACATACATACATATGCATGCATACAAATGTGTATCCATCCTTAAGCTATGCTACCTTTAGCCATCTACGTGGAATATTGCAATAAAACATTCTCTAATAAAATATAAAGGGTGTTTTTTTAGAGGTTAGGTTTTCAAGTTGGCACTACTTTTTTCGTAGATGGTCTTTTTGACATCTGTCACTTGATTTATGCTCAGTTTGGTTTACCATTTCATAATGAATAGACTTACACCTGAACAACGTTTGCAAATCGTGCAAATTTATTACGAAAATAATGGTTCGGTTCGCGCGACGCATCACAAGTCACTCAAAAAGTCACTGTTTGGTGTGCTCAATGGGCAGAGGGAATCATTGGTCCATATTTCTTTAAAAATGAAGCCGGCCATAATGTTACAGTCAATGGAGAGCGCTATAGAACCATGATTAATGACTTTTTCGTGCCTGAATTGGACGATGTTGATGTGGACGACCTTTGGTTCCAACAAGACAGCGCTACATGCCATACAGCCAACGCAACAATCGATTTATTGAAGGAAACTTTTGGTGAGCGCATTATCTCGCGCCGTGGACCTGTGGCGTGGCCTCCAAGATCGTGCGATATAACACCGCTGGACTATTTCTTGTGGGGCTATGTGAAGTCGCTTGTCTACGCAGATAAGCCCGAGACGATTAACGTCTTGGAAGAGAATATTCGGCGCGTTATTGCTGACATACGGCCCCAATTGCTGCAAAAAGTCGTCGAAAATTGGGCCTCTCGGCTGGAATTTATTCGAGCCAGCCGCGGCGCCCACTTGCCCGAAATCATTTTTAAAACATAATGGCAAACCCTTATCTTTATAATAAAGCTAAATTCTTGGCCATAACATTAAATTATATACGTTTTATTTCATCTTGAAAACCTAACCTCTAAAAAAACAACCTTTAGTATAGAGCCCTGAGACGAAATTAATATGTACACACATATGCATGCATGTGTATGTAGACATCTTTGGATATGCGTATATGAAAATCTGCAAACAACTTTGTTTTGATACCTTATCTTATTTAATAAGTTGAAAATTTACATTGAGGTTACTAAAGTGATCGAATACAGTTATACTCGTATACAAAAGGGTAGTAGTATAAAGCTCCTCTCTGACATGTTCTGTCTCTTTTGAGATAAATTTTAGCATTTACTGCAAAAACTTGTCGGGCAGTGCTGTAACAGTTCGTCATACACTAATTTAAATTAATTTGAAAGCGAAAAATCCTAGAAAGCTACCTTTTCTGACAAAGAAGCACTTCGGTGCCAGCGTAAAATCTGTGAAAGAATATTTGAATTGTCCTGCTAGAACATAGCACAAGGTGTTGTGGGCGGATGAGAGGGAAATCGTCTTTGGTTTTTCTTTTTTTGGAAGAGGCTCCTCCTCCAATTTGTGATGTGCGCCTTGATGTTGTTCCACAAATACCGTAGAGTGTGAGATACAATTTTCGGTTTTCATTTCATTTATTTATTTCAAGTCTAAGCTATAAGAATAGTTTTTACAGACCCACAGTGCGGCCGATTCCCAAAAAGCTGGCCAAAAGTCGAAAAAAAAGTTTCTAGATAGAGTTTTTTTTGTCTTTGGGTTGGCTACAGTAATGCCTTGAGTAGTGAAAACCGTTCATAGCAACGTCCTGTACCCTAAGTATCCTCTGTATTTTCAGTCGCAACGTGGCCTTCGTTTGAGCATCGTATTACTGTCGATGAATAGTGAAAGTTGTACACATTTGAAAGATTTTGTAATGGAGTAAATTGAACAAAACCAAACAAAACCATCTTCGGAAGGTTAGTAAAATACGAAAAATTTTTAGCTGCAGCAATACGTAGATACATTTTTTGCAATTTTTTTTATAAAATTTGAGTTTTCAAACTGTATAGTAATACAACGCCGTCATATGCTGCTTTGAAACCTATTAAAGGTTACTCAAAAAAGTAATGGTTACTGAATAAAACAAGATTCAGCTGCTACCACTTGCTACCTTGCGACCCCAAAAACATATAAATTTACATGCATCTTGATTATGTTCTAGAATATACGCTATTTCACGTGAGGGGGTGGCCAATAGGGGTGGAAGGGAGTGGATTTTCAAAATTTTAAGATCAAATTCGTAATCAGCGACCCCGACAACTCCCGAGTAAGAAATTTTGAATCAATTACTTAATTTTTTGAGTTTTGGCCAGCTTTTCGAGAATCGGCCGCACTGTGAGACCTCCAGTGCTAATATGAACATAAATGACTAAAGATAATTAAATAAATTTTTAAAAGTATTTCAGTTGTCCATAAAACACAGAAAACCTCCAAATACGGTTAAACATGGTGAACTGGGCATTGTATAGGGGGGCTTTTTGCGCGGTGTTGTTGGTCACATTCATTCGATTAACGGCCTCATGGATTACCTACTACTTTGTGCTAGCTGGGAAATAACAATAAATGGACGACAAATGTAACTCAGGAATCGTTAGGATCGGAAAAGATTGACTTGATGGCTTGGCCAGCTTTGTCTCCGAACCTCAATCCTAAAGAAAATTGGTAGGGAATGCTAAACAACTTGCGCCAATAGCATACATTTGAAGCAGAACTCAACTTAATCAAGTAGTTAAAGAGATCTGAACTCAAATCCCTGTGAAGCATTATGAGTACCTCGCTTACTCTACTCTACGTAAATGTAAGACAGTTTTAAATAATTATGCTGTTGTTGTTGTTGTTGTTGCAGCAGCATAAACATTCTACATACATATATGTACGGGGAATGCTGCTGAAATGACAGTCCTTGGCCGGATATAAATCCGAGTCGTTCCAGTTATGTATAATCGACTGCCGTGGGAACGTTAAATAATCATCATTATTGTTAAGCTGCTGGATAAGAACAGCACAAGGTGGGGATGTTTTATCGATGCCCTATGCTGCAATGTTAGAAGCAGGAACTGATAATGATGATTGTTGGCGTGGCGGTCCAAGCTCAATCTTTACCTCCCTCAAACTCTTCGACCTCAAAAATCTCGATCCTTTGCAGACATCCTCCAGTTTTTCCGTCCAAAGATCTTGGCGTCGCCATTAGTTGTGTCAATCCAGGTTTTTTTTTGGGCGACCCCTTTTGTAAGCCACACACTGTTTACTATTATAGATCTAAACAGTAAATGTTTTAAAACAGAGGTCGGCAAAATTGACTTTGCGAGTACGAGCAAAATTTAAAATGCAAATCGACCAAGAATGAAAAAACAAACTACTGACTACTTCACTATGATATAACACATGGGCTGAAAAGTCCCGGGTCTAACACATAGATGGCACTAGTTTTATTGCATTCACCTCTTTTTCAGTTAGTAGTAGCCTTAAAAAGACAGCTGTTAAGATTTCATGGTATTCTATTCATTAGTTCGTGAGTTATTGAGCTAAGAATGAGGCTACTTTTGTTATGGATTGTTATGGATGTTAACAATGGATCAAAATGAATTTCGTGTTTTAATTTTACACTGCTTCTTGATGGGGGAAAATACCGTTCAAGCGTGGCAACGTCTTGAAAGGTGTTATGGAGCTCCTCTCCATCAGAAAGAACAATAAAACGATGGTTTGCTGATTTTAAACGTGGTCGTAGAGACACCGATGATCTGAAGGTCCAAATGAGGTGGTTACACCCGAAAACATCAAAAAATCCACAAACTCGGTTTGAATAATAGAAAAGTGGAGTTGTGTGAGTTAGCTGATATCGTAAAGATATCAAAAGAATGTGTTGACTTTATATTTCATGAGCATTTGTCTATAAGAAAGGTCTGATCAAAGTGGGTGCCGCGTTTGCTCGCTGTTGACCAAAATCAGGGCAACGCACAGTGTCTCAAGTCAATCAAAACAATGGCAAAACTACATGAATTGGACCTCGACATTGTATTCACATTCACTGTATTCGCCAGATTTGGTTCCCAGCGACTACTGGTTGTTCGCAGACCTAAAAAACTGCTCGTCGGTAAGAACTTTCGCTCGAATGAGTAGGTTATCGCTGACACTGAGGCTTGTTTTGAGACAAAATATAGAGTTTTTTAATAGGTGCGCTTCAACTTTTTTCCGATAGGGAGGGCGAACGACGCAATATTTTTTATATTTCGCTTGTCATTTGTAAACTTCATTAGTATACATTTCATCATGGAACGCTACACACTTGAGCAACGATTGCAAATCGTGCAAATTTTTTATGAAAATAATCGTTCTGTTGCTGCTACTTTAAGAGCATTACGGCCATTTTACGGTCCATTTAACAAGCCGTCCCGTTTTGGGGTTAAGTGAAGTCATTGGTCTACAGTAACAAGCCGGCGACGATTTGTGAGCTCAGAGCCAATATTGAACGCGGAATTGCTGGAATTTCGGCCGATTTATGCAAAAGAGTGGTCGAAAATTGGGTTCAACGATTGGACTTCGTAAAACGTGCACGCGATGGTCATGCAAAAGAAATCGAATTTCATACTTAAGCGTATATGTTCAAACTCGATAATAAAAAAAAAATAGTTAAAAAAGTCAAACCGTTTGTGTTTTATTCAACAAAGTTCAAAAGTTTAAGCGCTCTTACTGAAAAACCCTATATAAATCGTTCTACAAAAGTGGTATTGAAATCTTAGAGCGTGGCTGGAATGATTGCGTTGTTCTTGATGGAAATTACAGTGATGAACAAAGCTAATTTAAACAAAAAAACGTGTTTTCTTGGACTGGGACTTTTCAGCCCATGTGTTATGCCCACTGTGCCATAAGAAAATTACCAGCGTAGCCATTGTTTATATTGCTTCGTTGGTGCCAGAAAAATTTCAAAGGCAAGCTCTTTAACAGACCGTTATTCGGCTCTGAGCAAATTTTACAGCACCAGCTGATGGGCTGACGCCACTTGGGATGTGTTTAGAAAAATTTTGAGATTGTGTTGGTGATATACGAAAAAAATCAACCAATGGCACTTCGTTGCCGTCTGAACAACGAATGATTGGACGAGTGTGTGAATATGTGTGAAATTATCGTGCTTTTTCGGTTGCCGAATTCCCAAGTGGTGTGGCAGCCAAAATTCCCTTCACAATTTTCCTTTTCATCTTAGCTAAATAACAAACCTGGTAATCTATCATTCTTGAGAACAACGACTGATTTTAAGAGTGTAAAAATACGTGTGTTGGGTGTACAGTTCGCGCGAGAAAGCTTTGCCAACCTCTGGCTTAAAACAACAAAAACACGTAAAAGATGAAAGAAAGGTTTGTTTTGTTTCTCCACCATGAAAGTAATCACTTCTAACTTCGTGAGCAACACAATTTTTAAATTGTCTCTTAATTAATCCACCAGAATACCTATGATCTGAAAGTAGCGGGAATGTTTAAATAAAACAAAACAGAGTTGAATTTCAGACAAATTTATTTTATCTCCTTCAAAATATAATATAACCCGTCTGAAGCAGCACACATGTGCCAATATTTAGCCCAGTCCTCCATGCACCCCTGCTAGGCCGACGAAGGGATGGTCTTCAGCTCTTTCGTCGCATTCTCTTTGATCTCCTCTATTGACTGAAATCTCATTCCAAGAAGTGGTAACTTAAACTTGGGAAACAAAAATAAGTCGCACGGAACCATATCAGGTGAATACGGTGCTTGCAGGATGGTATTTTCTTGGTGTTTGGTCAAATAATTAAGCACAATTTGGACTCGGTGCCATGGCGCGCTATCATCACGCGAAATCCAAGAATTGTTTGCCCACATTTCCGGCCATTTGCGACTTACAGCACTTCTCAAACGCTTCAAAACGGATGAATAGTAACAGATGTGTGTCTTACAGTTCTACCAATATAAGAAAAAAATATGGACCGGTTCCCACGGGCGCGGTTCGTTTAAATTAAACATCCCCGGTACTTTCTGATCATAGGGTATAGTCTTAAATATTTACTTTTCATTTGCTGGTGTTGTTCTGGGACATTCTCATTGTTGAAATTCGTTGTTTTGGCAGAAAAAAGCAATTAAATCAGCATCTTGAAGTCTTCAACGAGCTGTTCTCATATAAACTTCAGTTTGTTATCTCTCATAAAATTGCTCCCAATGTATACGACAATTTTCAGTTCATTTTACAATCATTCAGTTCAAATTTGCGCCATCGAGACAATTATCTAGAGCTAGTTTTTGCGGAGCGGACCTGCAAACATTTTTTTTATTTTTTTTATTTTTCTATTAGCTGCCCAACTAAGTTATCGCTGTTTTTTGATGAAAATACAACTTCATTCTGAAAAAATGGTTGCAAGTGCATCATTGAAAGTATTGCCCATCGCTGGCTACTACTTTTTCCCATCTTTCTGGTAGATCTCGTATACCGTCGCGGTAAAACTGTTTGAGGCTATCCACGGATCAAGCCATTTTTTGATGTCTTCATATGAATGGAACTGCTGGTCAACTAGACCATGTGCCATCGATCGGAACAGGTGATAATCGGATGGCGCAATATCTAGAGAATATGGCGGGTGGGGTAGAACTTCCCATTTCAGTGTTTCCAGGTAGGTTTTAACGGGTTTGGCAACGTGAGGCCGAGCGTTGTCATGCTGTAGAATCACTTTTTCATGCCTCTCCGCGTATTGCGGCCGCTTCTCGCGCAGTGCTCGGCTCAATCGCGTCAATTGAAGTCGATACCGATCCCCAGTGATGGTTTCGCTTGGCTTTAACAGTTCATAATAAATAACACCAGCTTGATTCCCCAAATACACCAAACACCAAGTTGGTCCCACCAAATCGCAGCGTGAATATTCGGCCAAGGCGACGAGGTAGAAGCATGAGCGGGCAGTCCCCATGACTTTCTTTTCTTTGGATCTTTCCTTTTTGCCGCTGGAGCAGTTGTTCACAGGCGAAAAAACGCCGTTAAACCCAAGTCCCCTGTTTCTGAATCATACCCAAAGCATGCAATTGCTTGGAAATGGATTGGCGGGTAACTCCTAATACTGAAGCAAGCTCTTCTTGCGTTTGATACGGATTCTCATTGAGCAATGTCTCCAATTCAGCGTCTTCGAAGGTTTTTGGCCTTCCTTCACACGGACGGTCGTCAACATTAAAATCACCATCTATGAAGCGACGGAACTAATCTCGGCACGTTGTTTCACTTAAAGTAGCATCTCTATAAACTTTTTGTAGTTCTCCATGAGCCTCAGCCGCCGTTTTTTCGAACAAAAGAGGAAAATAAACACTTCCCGCAAATGACGATTATTCGGCACAAAATCAGACATTTTCACAAAACAAAAGTATATGATACCAAAACCAAATCACTAATGTGTCGAAGCAGTTTGCTTACCATACGTCTAAGCTTGGTTTATGACGTTTAGGTTATGTTAGAATCGACTAGCACACACTGCTGGCGGCAGCTATTGACAAACAGTGGGACTTAGTTGTGCACCTAATAATTTTCTTTTTATTCTATTATTTTTTATTTTATTTTTTATTTTATTTTATTTTTTATTTTATTTTATTTTTTATTTTATTTTATTTTATTTTATTTTATATTTTATTTTATTTTTTATTTTATATTATATCTTTTTTTATTCTATTTTATATTTTTTTTATTTGTTTTCAATTTTTATTTTATTTATTTAATTTTCTTATTTTTTTTTATTTTTTTGTTTTTCTTCTTGATAATACAGTACATATTATGAGGATATTTTTAAGAAGAACTAAATTCTATAAAAACTATTATTACTTACTCTACTCTCAGTTAGAGCCTATGGCGAAAGGAAATACTCTCCAATGATTTCTGTCAGCCACTATATGTCTAATTTCGTTCCAGGTGAGGTGGCGGTGGAGGATCACTCATTTAGAATAGTACGCGTCCAAGTTTGTCGTCCTCTGTGCCGACTTCCTTGTGGGTTCCATTCAAAAGCTATTTTGGCAAGATTGCCGCCTTCTGTATGTTCAATCCATTTCCATTTTCATCTTTTAATTATAATATTGATTGGGCTGCTAGCAGTGAGCGAAAGAAGGTCAGTATTAGAGACTGCCCTTGACCAAAAAATTCACCATATAATCCTAAGGCATTTATTGATAAATGTTTGGAGGCGTCTGCTTATGTGCTCAGCGGTGAGCCGGGTCTCAGATCCATAGAGGAGAATTGATTTTACGCTGGTATTGAAATTTTTCAGTTTTCTTCGTAGTGAAAGGATATGAAGACGCCACAGTCAGTTTAGCTTATGGAACGCAGTACGTGCTGACACATCAGATACTGTCCCATCATCTTTTGTTATTTGCTACCGAAGTAACAGAACTCATCCACATCTTCAATAATAATGGCATTTTCGCTTGTGATACTTCCAAGAGGGGATGTGTTCGTTGATCGTATTCTCATGAGCTTGGTTCTTGTGAAGTTCATTTAACACGTTCCCGCCGGCACTGTTATTCATGGTCTTCGCCCACAGATGGCAATGTTTAAGTCTTTTCGCTCTATCGGAAGCGATTGCAGGTCATAAAACGAAATTTTTTCATAAGGGTAGTCGTTTATGGCATCTCATCTCATAGGTACCGTTTAATAAAGTACCATTGGTGGTACACGCCGCCTCATGAAGCAATCTTGGGCGGGCCACCGCTGGTACACGCCGCATGAAATAATCTTGTGCGGGCCACCGGTGGTACGCGCCGCCCCATGAAGCAGACTTGTGCGAGCCACCGGTGGTACGCGCCGGCGTGAACGTGTTAAAGGCCGACTGCACGTGCTTTTAGTTCGAGTTGACGAAGTTTTCTTATTAGTGAAAAAAAGAGGTTGTCTGTAAAGTCGGTTTACTGACGATAGTTTAACGTGACTACGTCATAAGTAAATACTGATGGTTCCATTTTTCGAAAGAAAATTTTAATTTTATTAGTTTGATAGATATTTTGTATGGATATAGAGAAGGAGGTAAATGGAATCGTAATGGAATTGATCAAGTTACATTTACACAAACGTGAACAATTACGAAACATTGATCAAATTCATGAAAGATATGTTCAATTTCGATTGTGCATCAGACGTTAATAAGTCAACAACACGAAGAGGCAGAAACATAACACTCGAAACACTCCCTTTCATTTCCTACTTTTCCTATCATCGTCCTATTCTCAACAGAGAAATGGTTCATTACCATGCACACAGGAAGAAGGCATATGCAAATACAAATATGTGAATTTATATACAAATGCGGATATACATACATATACTCGTATATGCTCACTCAAGTAGGAGAGAGCCAGATGTCGAACGTTGCTGAATGCGGGGGCCGATTGTGCTCTTTGTCGTTCATTCCGCGCTTTCGCTTGCAGTTCAAGCAAGGTAACGGCGATTGAGCAAGGTAACGGCGATTGAATTGAATTATAAGACGTTATCACGTCAAAATCTAAACGATCAAAAACGCGTATTCGATTTCGAGGAAATGCAGAAAAATAACGTACAGAAGAATATTTAGAAAAGTTTGCAAAATTTAGGCTAATTTTCTACTCAACACCCAACACACATCTTTTGCGCCTAAAAGCTCACCACATTTTTATTAACTTAAATTTTTGACTTTGCTTTGCATAGGTTTATTAAGATCTTACCTACGAACGGCCAAAAACAACAATTTCTAATCACAATTGAATTAGGTCACAAAGTTATAATTTAAAAAAATCGATGTAAAGAACTAAAGTATGAAAAGGAAAACTTATGTAAAAAATATCAAATGCGCGAAGCGAAAAGGAAGGATTCAGTCATTACATTTATTTAATTTTATTTATTTGTGCGGCACGTTGCTCACATTCAACTGGTTGTAATGCAACTGGGGAGACTCATAACGGCGGCGTTCCCATTGCCACTTCAAGTTTCTGACTTGCAAACTAACAATCACCTGCACACAAGCCATCCTTACAACCACACACACACACACACTTCCATAAATGTATACACGGTTTGCTACAATATCTTTGGTTGCACTTGAGCTGCTGTAGTTCCTGTTGCCTATCGCTGAGCACTCCTTCTGCCGGCAGTCAGGCAAGACCGTTTCATAATTCGAGACAGACAATCGCGATGGCGCCTTAGCATTGAGGAGCCGCCACCAACAGCAAGCACATCTTCCAAGGTTTTATGCAACGCGTTTGTTTCAACGTAACGCGACAGCGAACCATTAAATTATCGTTAAAGTACTGTCAAGTACAGCAGTTAGCGGCTGAGTGGTAGGTCCACCAACGGCAGGGGCATCAAGTGTTGGCTTGTGGGATGTTCAGCGTTTAAAATTGCGTTGAGGCGAAGAAAGAAATTGAATAATTTCTACTTTCATATATTCGTTTATTTGTGTGCGTATTTATGTGTGTAGTTGGCATGCAAAACAGCATTAAAATAACAAACTCAAATGCTGGTGGTTAAGCAATGAGCGAATACATAGTTGGTGAGTGGGTGGTCAGGTGGGGGGTTAAGCTGGGATGCGTGTGTAGACTGCGTGCCGTTCTTGAATGCATTCGGTGGAAAATTTGAATTTACATTGCTGATTATAAGTTAGAAAGTAGCAATTCTTTCGAACCTACTTAGATAATATGAAAAAACTTTATCTATATGGAAATTTTTTTTTGTTTTGAATTCTTTAGCTGGACAAACGTGAAGAATTTTGTTTATATACGAGGTGTGTTCAAAAAATAAGGTGAATTTTAATTTTTCTCAAAAAATATTAATTTATTCATCAATTCTATTTTATCTCCTTCAAAGTAGGCCCCCTCAGATATAAAACACTTGTGCCAGCGTTTTTTCCAATCATCGATATGCACTTTTTGGTATGTCCTTCAGCTCTCTCTCTCGATTCGGTTTTTGTCTCCTCAATCGGCAAGACGCCGTCCTTTCATGGGTCTCTTCAATCTTGGGAACAGGGAAAAGTCGCAGGGTGCCAAATCGGTGACTGATAACGGTGTTGTTTTTGGTTTAATAATCTCTCACAAGCAGAGATGAGTGAGCCGCTGCTTTATCATAATGCAAAAGCCATGAATTTTTTGCTTCACTTAAACGGCGCATAACTTCAAGGTAATACTCCTTATTTACCGTACGACCTTGTGGTAAGAACTCCTGGTGTACTACGTCAAGGTAATCGAAGAAAACAGTGAGCAAAACTTTGACATTTGATCGAACTTGGCGTGCTTTTCTGGTCTTGGCTCTCCTGAATTCTTCCATTGCGGCAAACATCGAAAGATGTTGCAGAATGTTACCTAAATACGTTGAGCGCGGCACTGTTCTGACATTTTCCCTCGGACGGCAGAAAGCGGTCGCTCTCTAAGTATTCAGCGATCGATTCCCTGTTCCTCTTTCAAAAGGTAATCGCAAATGGACAGCGAGTAAGTAAACAAATTCCACTTCATGAAGGAAAAATGCTTCATAAATTACAAAAAAAAGGAAGGACATCCATAAAGTTTGGAAAAACTGTTCTGGTTGTTATGATGAAAATTCAAGATTATGTGGGTCTAAGAAAGCGAAAAATTTAACAAAAAAGTTGCTACATTTTGTTACATGTGTGAGTCCCAGCCACACTTTTGCTTAGAATGCTTCAATAAAGTTCTTCTTCTTTCTTAGCATGACAGTCCTGGGTGGATCACTGCTTCCGCTGCGTTGGTCCGCGTCGTTGGGTTCTATTATCAATCGGAGGCTGTTTGGTTTTGCGACAATTAGTTTCGGGTAGGCGATTGTAGGCCTCGAGTCCCTAGTCCGTTTCCGGTGTTCACCTTGCTTTATTTGTTCCCTTACTCTCTACTAGGAGTTTTCATGCGATGATGGCCTACCCAGTCTCGAGTAAAGGTTAACAGCAGCACCAACGTGAAGGAAAAGCAAGGGAATTGAGAGGTGAGAAGCATCATTTCGTAGGATCAGCTATCAAGTTGCACATCACCAACCTTTCGTGGTGCACTACCCTTGCGTTCAATAATGCGCATTAAAAGTGTATTTGACTATATTCGTTCAGGTTACATTTATCTTTTAACTTTAATACTGTCGGTCCCACGAAAAGTGTAATGGACGGTTCCCAGGGGCCAAGTTCGCGCTCAACGTGTTAAGTAATTCCATAATTCCGGGTGGTTTGTAGTCTTATGACTATTCACAAATTCCACGCAAAAAATCGGGACTGTGTCCGTTTTAACAAAGATTTCTTCTTCTATTTTTATTCTGAATAATTTGGTATAGCCACGGCCATATGAAACTGTACTCGAACAACTCACACATATATACAATGTGCATACATACTGAGGATCCAACATTTATGATTTGCCCCGACCCGCTTGGGTGCAAAATGCGCACTTAATGGCCTACATAACAAAACTTTTAAAAGCCGCACAGCAGAGTTGTTGTATGTATTGTATCCACTCACGTAGGTATCTACATACATATATCATAATGTTTTAGCTATCAGGTCAGTCCATAAGTTCGTGCGTATTTTACCCATAATTTCACTTTTGCACGATTTTTGCATACAAAAAATTTTTCGCGGAATATAACTATTTATATTTTCTTTGATATATTGTTCATTCAACAAGTGATTTTAATCGCGGATAATCCACGTGTTGTTAAAAAATAAAATGGAATCTTCGAACGCGTATAAGAGGCATATTTTGTATTTTTTTATAAAAGTGGTAAAAATACAACAACTGCTGCTGCAGAAATAAACACTGTTCACGGAGAGGATACCGTGAGTGTAAGGACTGCGCAAAAGTGGATTTCAAAATTCCGAACTGCGACGTGGAGGATGCCCCGCGCGCTGGTCGTCCTGAAGTCTTTAACTCCAACGCTTTGCTTGAACTCGTGGAACTTGAGCCAAATTTGCAGTCGATATGATAGCTCAGAGGTTAAATTCATCGGATTGAACAGTTCACAGGCACCTGGTTCAGTTGGGAAAGGTTTCAAAGCTGGGAAAATGGGTTCCGCATAGACTTTCCGTCGCCAACCTTCAGCAGAGAGTGATTATGTGTTCTCAGCTGCTGCAACGGCTTGAATTGTTACTGGTGATGAAAAATGGGTCCTTTACAATAATCCTGTTCGCAAACACCAATGGTTAGATAAAGATGAAACACCAGAACCGACCCCCCCTAGAGATGGCCTTCACCCCAAGAAGATTCTCCTGTATATTTGGTGGGATATGGCCGGTATTGTTTATTATGTTCTTCTGGAACCAAACCAGACGATAACTGCTGATTATTATTCCCATAAGCTATCAACCCTGAATGAGGCACTTAAAAAAATCGACCGTCTTTAGTGAATAGACGCAAAGTTTTATTTCATCACGATAAGGCAAAGACCTCATACCGCAAGGCAAACATTAGGCAAGCTGAACGAGCTCGGATGGGAGCAATGCCGCATCCACCATACTCTCTGGATATTACACCTTGTGATTATCACCTTTTCCGTGGACTTCAATCCCATATGAGTAACAAGAACTACTCCTCAAAAGAAGCTATAAAAGGGGATATCGAAGCGTATTTTGGCTCCAAGGACAACAAATTTTTTGAGCAGGGAATTAAAAATTTGTCTAAACGTTTGGAAGACATTGTAAATAATGAAGGAAAATATATTCTTGATTAATAAATACTTAAAATATCTTTTTTATTAATTTTAAAACCACGTTTAAAAAACGCTCGAACTTATGGACTGACCTGATACAATGGCTGTATCGCATTTATTAGCAGAAAATTTGTGCGGTTTCTGATGCTCTTTCAATTTGCGCTGCTCTCGGCAAAATGATACTGTTTTGGCTACTCAAAAAAATATTTTCATTAAATTAACACTGCAGGCTAAGAGACAGACCACACAACAGTTGGCAAAACAAAGCCACACTTACCAACACAGTTTCGTGAACGCAATTGTGGTCGTTTGTTTAATTTTAAATTGAATTGTGATTGCTAAATTTGAAAACCGATACCAGAACAATTTTAAAATTCGCAGTGCAAATGCGCCTTTAGCAGCAAAGATATGTAAATAAAAATCAAATACTGTAAACTGTCGATTTCTGAACGATTAAATTTCTCTCTTATATTATTATTATTTATTGTTCGACTTTTTTAAAATACACATTGCATTTCATTTTTAATCATTAACATTAGAACGTACGACAGTGACACTAGGTCGTTTGTCGGAAGAAAAAAAAAAAACAAAATCTTACATTTTACATATAATTTGTTACTATGGTACTATGTATTGAATTCGTTTAAAATTAATTTTCTATATTCTATAGCACCAGTGATGAATTTAAATAAGTTATTATATCCAGAAGGGCCAATACCATTTAAAATTTCTATGATTTCATCTCGGTTTAAACTAATATATATTTTCCAAAAAATCTTTGACGAATTCTTTTAAGTATCGGGCATTTTCCTAAGAAATGTGTGATGTCTTCTAATTCATTTAAGTTAATATACATAAAGTGCAATTTAAATCCCTTTGGCTTCCCAAGTATATTAAATCACATCTGGCTTTCATAATCCACATAATTTTATAGATTCCAGTATTATCGTTTAAATAGCTTCTGGCGTTGTTATGGTCTAATTCCTTATATAATCGGGTGCTTTGGTGTGCCCTTTCCCATAAAGTTCGAATATTCGAATAATGAAGATTTTCTAGTATTGAAATTATATTTACATTACACTCTCTTTTATTTGAAGTGCCCTAGTTACATGTTATATTTAACTTTTGTGCCAGATTACTAATTTCTTCAACCCAAAATATCTGTTTTTCTAAAATCTTTATTGATAGTATATGAGGCAATCTATTATCATCATATTCAAATAACGTTTTGAATATATATTTTAAATGAAGCTGCAGTGTATACAAATGAAAACTTGGAACATTTGTCTCCAAGAGAATGCAATAAGATGGAGTATTACTCGGGAGATGAAGTACCCTTTTTCTCTCTTATATATATGTAGACAATATATATACATATGGCCATTAAAATAGGTACCACCACGTTCATACGTGAGAAATACGGAAAATATAAAACACTAATAACAGCAGATATTCAATAGTACGTGCTTTTTTTATTTCATAGATTAATATAACAAATATAAATAATAATTCAAAAATCTTTTAAAACTTAAACCAGTGACAATAGGAATAAAAAGGAAATGTTCATGTGGTCATTAGAATAGGTACGAATAGAAATAAATTCGACTGAAAAACAATTTAGAGATTTTATAAAAAATGCTGTTTAAATTATCGAAGTTTAAACAATAACACGGTGCTACAGTGAATCAGAACTTTTGAAGTGACATGATGAGCATTGTAGATCTAGCCGAGAACGACGCGGAACCGTGTTCAAAAAATTTTCAACACCCTCACATTTTTTATTTATTGTTAAAAAACCGATTTTGGGTGTTTTCCGACACTTAAAAATTCGTAGCTCGTCTGTATTTTATCAGATTTCCAATCTTGAAACAGTTTTGTTGAGGTAAATGTTAGTCCTTCTGACATATGTCTTCTATTTTTCACGTTAATCAAAAATAGCCACAGATTTTTCAACACAAAACTTAAATTGTAGTCGATTTTTCCAATTTTTGCTAGTTTAACGAGATGTTGTCGACAATATTGAAATGAAAAGTTTATTTATTAGTAAAATGTCTTAAATCTGTGTCTATTCCGAATGTAAAAAGCATTTAATTTCAAAAATTGATCAAAATGTGTCAAAGTAACGGATTTTTTTGTAAAACAAAAAAATCAGTAAACTGAAAGTTTTGTTCGCTACTTTCATATTTGCAAATTTAATGCGGTTCTCCGCTATTATTCGCGAACTACTTGTAAAATTAGATATATTTACTCATACCTGTGTCCATTTCAAATCTAGCAAGCATTATTTCATCAAAATTGAAGAGTGAAGAACGTTTTGGTAGAAATAAAATAAAAACAGAACATTTTCGAGTTGCAGAAGAATATTATAACGTCAAAAAAAAAAAAAAAAATAATGCAAAAAGTAACGCAATTTGCTGACTTACTTCTGTAATTTTCTGACTAACCTGGACGTAGTATTACCTAACTAACCCTAACGTTATCGAAATCAATCCACACACACTTAATTTCATTGTCTTACGTTTGTGTGTATTTTAGCTTAATTCAAATAAAGTTAGGTAAGGCAAGGTTAGGTAAGATGCACTTATGCTAAGTTTTAATAGGTCTTGATCATTCAAGAGTGATGATTTTTCACACTCATCAAATTGTACAAAGTGCAAACGGTTCACTTGTGTCATGCAAGCTTCCGTTGGTCAGTTTAGATTAGGTAAGCTTGGGTTATAATGCGTTTTGATATGCTAGATGTATTCATAGTTATGTGAACTTATTGTTGTCTTTCAAAATTAGCCAGTTTAAAAATATGTATATATTTGTGGTGCCCGTTGGAGAATAGTGGCCAAAAATTGCATCACATTGAAAAAAACGTGGAAAAATTGCACAAATCAGAGCTTGTTATTGAAAATTTCTTTTGAACGTCAATCGTTCAATCTTAGAATTATATAAATTCATAACGCCCCTACACCCCCCTTCCCAATACCATATTGAAATAAAAAATCGGTTGAAAAATTAGTTAGTTAGGTATTTTTACATCATCAAAAACACCATAAATCGGAGTTTTAACAATAAATAAAAAATTTTAGGTTGTTTTGAATTTTCTAAACACAGTTTTGTGTTGTACTGGTCTTGACCTAAAACGTGCACTATATCACTTGAAGAGTTCTTTCGATTTTTTTTATTTTTTAGCACCGTGTAATCACTGTGTCCACCATGATTGCCAATGACTTTTTGTATTCGATTTGGCATAGAATTGATAATTCTACGGCAGGCGTCTGTTTCTGGCATCGATAGTCTAGCGTAAGTGCACTAGCCTGCCATTCCAGAGGTTGTGGGTTTGAATAACACGTTAAGCACGGCCCTCGCACTTTTCCAAATTTACCTACTTTCCCTGAAAATCATTCCTCAAACCCAAAAGACTTATCCTTTCCATCCTTACTCCCGCATAATAGTCAGCGTATTCTTTGCTTTGTGGCTGCTAAAACAAGCAAAAACAAAGAAAAACACGCAATTACATATTGCAACAGTGACACCAGCAAGAGGAAGCGGGCAGCCGCGGTAATAGCGCAGACACACTACTTTAGCGAAGTCCTCAACCATCTGTGTGATCCTTCTGGTAGAAAAATGTGACACACAGATGGCATTCCAAACAGTGAGAAGGCCTTGTTCCTAAACAAAGACAGGTGGACATTCCCACTACTTAGGACTGATAGCGGCAGGCTAATCACCTACCGTGTGAGATCTCAAATAGATTAACGAAACCAACGCAAGACAAGACTTGTCGAGGCCCTATGCTCCCGAGAGGAGTGAACAAGTAAAAAAAAAGGTTTCTGTGGAGCGCAATACCAAAGTTCTTTGATTTTTGCCATAAATTCTTATTATTTTTGAATGTTTTCTTCCCCAATTGCTTCTTTAAATCACTCCAAATGTTTTCAACGCGGCGAATACCTCTAAAGAAAAAGACAAACTTCAGTGGAAGGAGGGGAACAAAAGATACTAGGGTAAGAATTTCCGAAAGGGAGCTGCTCTTCTGGCATACAAATTATTGCCACAAACTCAACAGCAAATGGGCGTCGGATGATGCAAATAAGTCTCACTTCGCGCTTACAAAGTTGATGGAACCAGAAACTGCGAATATACAATACTGTCACTCACATATGGGTGCGAAGTCTGGGTGCTGATATCCAATGAAACCGATCAGTTAAATTTTTTTGAAAGAGGGATTCTAAGAAAAATATATGAACCTCTGGTTCACACCATGAGCGAAATTTTTCCTCTTCCTTAAATACATGCATATCTTATAAACTTCACTCTTTGCCAGCTGATTTGTACTTACATATTTGGAGATGGAACTGCAAAAAGTATGTTAAGTAAAAACCTTTGCTTAATTTTTCTATATAAATTTCTAAAATTTGTTTTTATAGGAAATTAAAATTTTACATGACTTTAATTGGAGTCCTATGGAAAAGATCTGCTTGCAACGTTCCATAAAATTCCTATGGTGAAAAGATATTTAGAGGTATGCTTTTAACAGACCGTAATTCGGCTCTGAGCGAATTTGAATCAGAATGAACTGGCTGACGTCAGTAGGAATTAATAAAATCAACCAATGTCACTTCGTTGCCGTCTGAACAACGACTGATTGGACGAGTGTGTGAATATGTGTGAAATTATCGTGCATAATTAGGCTGACAATAAGATTGTGTTAGTGATATACGAAAACAAATCAACATAGTTTTCACTCAGGTTGCTTCGTTGCTGTTGAACAGTATACCTCTTCTATTCGCCATTTCCCCGCTCGCTGAGCATAGAGATCAGCTAACTTAACGAAAAATGTGCATGCGAAAGCAACAATAAAGTTATCGAGAAACATGCGCCACTAGCGAGTATGGCTATAGCTCATTAGACTGGTATAACTCACTGCCTTACAAACACATGTAATTTAAGGCCGCTCTATTCCCGCGTTGCCAAGATATGTTCATTTATACCAGTTGCTTCATCTATTCGCCAGAATTCGTTGCCGAATATCCCAAGTGGTAGCCAAAGTTCCCCCAAGTTCCGAAGCATTGAAAATTCCGCGCGCCGCCGAGATGTATGAACGCAATGACACATTCTTGCTTCGGCTGACGGTCTTCCCAACGCTATAAACGCAGCTGACCGTCATTGTTATATCTTCATATGTGTCCAAAATTATGTAAAAGAAATTTCAATCGGCATAAAGTAGTTTTACTTTTTAATTTATTTTACAAGTTTGCCTGTTCAGCTGACGTGTTTTCCCCCTTCTACGGCGCAGCTGACTATTTTTTTTATTATACTAAATGTAAACAATACACAAAACAAATTTCAGTCGGTATTAAATGAGTTGTTAAACATTTTTTTACGACACGTTTCGCAGCATCCCACTCACGGTTGGTTTCGTCATTCATTGGATGGCGTCTGCCTTCAGTATTAAAATCAGTCGGCATGAAATTATGAGCCCAAAAGGACCCCTGTAAAAGACTTTCAATCGGCATAAAGTAGTTTTACTTTTTAATTTATTTTACAAGTTCGCCTGTTCAGCTGACGTGTTTTCCCCCCTCTACTGCGCAGCTAACTATTTTTTTTTTTATTCTACTAAATGTCAACATTAGATGAAAAAAATTTCAGCCGGTATAAAATGAGTTGGTAGACATTTTTTTTTCGACACGTTTCGTACCCTCCCACAATCACACCCACCGCGAGTGCGCCAGCTGATGTTCACTTTCGTTATTCATGAAAGCTAAATCACAAGTATAGTCAAAAATTTAACGGTATAAAAACGCAGTCCAAAATCGACCCTTGGCTCCCGGACTATACAGGGCAATTCTCTTGCTTGCAATTGCTTTAGTTTTTAATATACAGCCAACAACGATATTGAGAAAAATGAAAGCACGAAGCGAGTTGTTCGAGCACGAGCAGCGCAGTGGCGCTCACATTTCCTCATCTGCCCCTCTTCCACAAGTTATGAGTTGGCTCAACAAAAATTAGCTTGTATGAACGCGGCCATATCGCCATAGCCGTTGATGGGAAAGAGCGGGGAAGAGCCAGAAAGCGCCAAAAATAAGCTCTGGCAAATTGGTTCGATAGAATGAGCCACTGTGTAGCATGCCGAGGCGGTCATACGATTAAAGACATGCCCCATTGATAATGGAGATTTTGATTTATTCCAATTATGTTGCTACATACAAAACAAATGCATTTTTTTACTTTATCTTTAAATAATACCTGTATTTGTGCCATCCTGTATTTTTAATCCTCTGATAGATTTTTAAATGCATTTGTGAGACTCTTTGAGGAAAGGAGTAGAACTTGCGATACTACTTTGCCATATTTTGACGTTGAATAAGTTAAGAACTGTGTCAAATTAAATTAAATCAGATTAAATTCTCTGACAGTTTACTAAATATTTCTTAATTGTTCATACCGTCGTTGAAGGCTTCTCACTTCGATATCATAGCGAAGGCAGCGTACGTGACGCCGAGCATCGCAGGCGATGGAACAATGAGCTGTATGAGCTTTACGACGACATAGATATAGTGCACAGAATAAAGATACAACGGCTTCGTTGGCTGGGCCATGTCGTCCGAATGGATACAAACGCTCCGGCTCTGAAAGTAGTCGATGCTCTACCAGCTGGTGGTAGTAGAGGAAGGGAAAGGCCTCCTCTACATTGGAAAGTTCAGGTGGAGAAAGACTTGGCTTCACTTCCTGTTCCCAACTAGCGCCGGTTAGCACGAGAAAGAAATGGCTGGCGCGCTTTGTTTAATGCGGCCAAAATCGCGTAAGAAGTTATCGCGCCAATCAAGAAGACGCAGAGTTCCTTTTCCGTTTCGGAATGTATTTATTTCATTCAAGCACAAAGCAATACATTTCAACACCTTACCTTGAAAAGTCATCGCACTTTATTGTCAAGAAAGAGGTCGGAATACTGAATCTCCACTTCGTGTAAGAATTCATTACAGTACAAGTACAAGTGGTTAATTCTCGTTAATCGATTCAGAATTATTTTTAAATGTTTTCGTCGGGATTATAGATATTGCGTTTCATACATATCATACATAGATGCCATAGACTAAATAACGTGATGAATTTATTTATTTTTATTTAATTATTTACAATAATTTATATAGCAGAACAATTTTATTATATAAATATAATACATAAACGCAGCACTGCCTACGCGGCCTTCAATCGACGTGATGAATTAAGAAAAAAATAATTTCGACCAGTTCTGTTGTGTTTTATTAAAAAAAGTAAACATGCAATCTTATTAAATCACCCTGCCTATTCCTACCTACAATTAAATTAAATTCGCCTGTCCTATATAAATGTACCTACGGCTGAAATAGCAAATGCAAATATGAAATCGCTTAAAGCCATATGGTTTTTGTAAAATATTTAAAATTTCCTTCAGCGAACTGCATTTATGCACCAATTATTTCCATTCGATTAGTCAAAATCATAAATCAAAGCATTCAAGCGTGCAGAAAGGATGCAGAAAATTGCATTATTGAAACAGTTAAATACTGAGCTGAAGCTTCTGAGCTGCTGAGTTGCAGACTACAGATTACAAAAAATGCAAACAAATTTTAATATTCGTAGAATTCTGCCAACGCTACTCGAAAAACGTCAATTAGGAACACCAATTAGTTGCTCGCAACACAACTACAAAGCCATTGAAGCGAGACGCAAGAAGTTGTGTCACAGAAATATAGCTGACATCGTTTTTTAACAGGTCAATTGGTGAGCACAATAACAACAAGGTCTTGAAATGCTCAATTGGGGCGGCGAAGAGCTAACAATTGGGTGTTATGAATGAGAGGGGAAATTATGGGTAGTGATTTTTCCAATTTAAAGCTATAAATTTTGCACTTTTATTGCGATTTTCTAATATTTCACTTTCCATTTTTATCATCCATTTCATGTTTACAGCTACACGAAGAATTTGTCATCGGATAAAATTAATTTAAGCACATTTCGTGGTGAGGGGGATCTGGTGAATTTACAGCTGGACGAAGCAGTGCTCACTGAACTGTTAGAGTTGCCTTCATGGCTGCGACTCACATCGGCTTGGTGCAATCATGTGTCCTTCCGTATTAGCTGGACAAAACTGAAAAGTGTGCCAATAACGCTGGTGAGTAGCGTACATACATACATACATACATACCTACAAACAAGCAAGTAGATGACAAGTCGATAAATGTCTTGTTTGTTGGCTTACTAAATGTGCAATTTTTGTTCTATGTTTTCTTCTATTTTTATGACTTATCCGTAAACATACATGCACAAAAACACATACACACAAATATACATCATCATCATCACCATGACCGAAACACAGACACTGGACGAGGTGAACATCAGCGTTGAAACCTGTGATCCGAGCACCAGAAATCAGGATGCCAATTCGCCGGGTGGTGTTGGGAGTGGAGGTGGCAGTGGCAGTGGCAGTGCCGGCGGTGCAACGGCTCAATCATCACTGCCACAGGTGCCGCAGGGCAAATATAGTTTCATCCACAAGGTGGTGGATGGCATTACCATTATTGTAAATACGGTGAATGTGAAATTCTTGAGTGCAGCGTTCACGGCCTCAGTGCAGGTAAGTGGCTCATCGGAGGTTGGCAATTAAGTGATTGGGATGTAGAAAATGAAAACAAGTAAATTGTGTGAACTGAAAAAATTACTACAGCAATCAACTAAGAGTAATTGTTTTATGCCTTAAAGCGCATTGAGTAGATTTTCAGTATTTTTTCTCAACTAGAAACAATTTTTTCTCAATAAGTATTTTTTCTAACTCTGATTATGCTGATAAACACAATCGCATTCTTGCATAAGCTTGTTAAAATCTCAGGTTCATACATTTAAAAGTTAGCTGATGTGCCCTCCTAAATTTTTTAGTTATTTTTAAAGTTAAGTGAAGTGCATTGAAATAAGGCGTAAATAAAAAGAGATAATTTTGGTCACTGGCGTAGGTTAGGTTAAGCAGTGCTGGCTGATATGTAAAAAGACCTCACTTAGAACTCTAGGGTCCATTGTGTTGCCAGCGCTATGTATTTCGAGTCGAAGATATTATTTTATGTAATTTTTAATGCACATCTTGGAGAGTTTTAAAAAGCCTTTTGTGTGCAATATCCTTCAGGGTTGAAAAATATGCTGATCCTAGGCACATTTGTCACGTCATACAAAGAGCAGGGTCGAGGCAAATTAGGTGTTCCAAAGTGTCCCTAGCATTCGCTTCGTTGCATGTTTTAGATGCATCGCTCTAGACTAATCCCATTTTGGCTGCGTGATGTGTGGTGAGACAGTGTCCCGTCAGTACTCCAACCAATATTTTGCAGCCTTTTCTAGACAGTGATAAAATAAAGTTTGCAGCTTTCGTATTCCAAGTCCCTAACAGTTTTTGACAGTTTTGTACGAGGTTGAGTGTTGCAATATCGACTGCGTTTCCAGAGCTAGTTCTTCATTTATATAGTTCCGTTTTCAGAAAGGAGAGGGTATATGTCTGACGTGCTCAATTTAGGCAAGCGAATACCTGTCTTAGCGAGGTCATCGGCACTCTCATATCCTTATATTCCTTTATGTCCTGTAATGGTATCCAGTAAATAGTGAACTGCCCCTTTCCGCAGAGTTCATCCATTTTGGATTAGTTCACCAACATAACTAGCCTTGAAAATAGTTGAACACAGAAGTAGACTTTTTCTTCAGCCTTGCTGTTATTTTAAAACTAGGAAATTTAAAGCCATAAGAATTAAAAATTAGAAACAGTTTGTCGGTAACATATTTGGTTAGCTGCGAAAACCACCGCTACTCTTGAAAATATTTATATTCGCTAGTTCTACATTTTTCCTATCTTTCTGGTAGCACGCGAATTCCGTATCAAAACAACTCATTTTCTCTTTAGGCGTTTCATGAACCGATTCAATGTTTTGTGTTTGCCTTTCGAAGGAGTGGAACTGCTCCCCGGACGACGACACTATCAGCCCGTCATCGATCGACAAGATGGAAGTCGAAATGAGCAATGACTAGTCGATGTGGTGGGTTACATAGATTTTCATGGCCTGAGTAATACATAGACGCGTTTCATCGTGCTGGAAATTCACTTTGTGTTGTTTTCCATAGCGAGTAATTTAAAATTGCTTTTATCAGTAAATTAAATAAAATTTGGACAATTTTATTGTTTGGTTCTAAGAAAATTTCATTTGGAAATGAGCGATTCTTTTGAGTCTTCTCGTCAGATTTTGCTTTTCAACTGTAAGAAATAATGAAAAAATGTGGTGGCGTCTGGTTGCTCTTAAAGCTATATTTTATATGGACAGAATGCGTATATATTTGTGCCTCAGGTCATATATGTAGGTAAAGAAAATGAAACTGCATGGCCGAAAAGCTTTCAAGACAAGTTCGTATATCGCAACATATTCCTGGAAAAGAACGCATTGGATAAGAATTTGTATGCAAAAAAATGTGTGTGATGTCCAGGAAAGAGTGGTCGAAATGGAATTAAGAGACCACGAAGTGTGTACTCTATGTGGGAAAATGAGGGGGAAGATATATGTATCTATTGTCACCGAAGCTCTAACAGGGCTCAAATGCATGTGAAAAGGCTAGGCTTTCGAAGACCCTGCAGCACTGCAGAAATGGTTCTTCATCTCTGCCGCCATAAAGCAGTTCCCACGACAGTTTATTCTACATTACCGGAACGACCCGGATTTATATCCGGTCAAAGACTGTCACTCCAGCGGCATTTCGCAAACATTCATGGGGGAAGTTTATGCTGTTACAACAACAAGAACAACCATCATAGGACATAGCGACAGAAGGATGATGCAATCAAACGACCTATGTGACTATTGCAAGAACGTATTTTCTGCTGATTGAGATTGATCGATTTCGCGGTTACCCGAAACATGCTAGTCACTGGTGTTAGACTGCGGAAAATTACAATAGCAGTCAACTATTTCAATGATAAAACCATAAATTGACTACATTGGATGGAAGGTATTATTCTAGTGTCTTTAAAGTGCGTATTATCCGAAGTACAAATACCGCCTCGGAATATTATCTTGTTGCGGGTATGATCCCTACACGCGCAATGTTTGTACTAAAAATTGGCAGTCAGTTACAAATTTCGACGCTTACTACTCATATCTCTTCTCTTAGATACGACAGAAGTCGGTAATGAGGTGCATTATATCAGCAACCGTGAAAAAAATTATGATTGGTAATATGAATCACGTTGTTCAGTGTGGAAACTCTACCGTGATTGCTCGATAGAAAAAACAGAAAAAAAGACAAGAAGAAAAGAGTAAGGTGGAAGTTGGAAGTAGGAAGAGCTTGAGGTCCCCGTAAAATCTACCAGTCAATTTTGGTACCTCCTAAAAATGATGATTTGGCCACAGATATCTAAAGCTTACTTTAATTGTGGTTGAAAAATTTCAGTGTTCTACTTCTCTAGTTAAGTCTTAATACATATATGGAATACTTGTATAGTTGCACTCTGCAAATGAACGGCTTTTTTATGCAATCTCTGGTTTTTTAAGGTCTACCCCAAACTGGCTGGAAAGTGCCAATCAATTTGTCTGCACTAAATCTTGTAGGGAAACACGTTGCCGTCACTTCGGCGCTTAGACTTAAAAGTATGGTGCTATGGACAAACAAGAACTAGACTCTTCTATTCCTAGACTCACTTTCGACAGACTCTTCGTATGCTCGTCCTATACCGGTAGAACCTAAAACCATGGCTAAGGGGGGAATTAAATTTCTATACAATTTCTAAATATCGATGGTTTTCGAGAAAAGCGACACAACTCAAAATTAACTCAAATTCGGAGTTTTGCCTTTAAAAGTAAAAACCAACTACAGAGTTTATATATTTTTATCTGGAAAAGCGTCATAAGCGAATCTTGAAGCAATTCTGAGAGATGGCGTTAGTGTCGTTTTGTCAGGTGATCGAATTGGCGCGTCACTTATCTAGAAAACTGACCCAACTCAGTATTTGGTATTTTTGAATTATATCACTTTTCTCGAAAACCATCGATATGTAAAACCGATGAACTACCAGGGAAGGTACTATTCTTCAACTGCTCAGTGGTATAAGTACCATTGAGATACTTATGGCCACGAGCAAACAATAATCAAAAACAACATTATCCAAGAGGCCAATAGGAGGTGGAGCGATGAAGGCATATGCGTAACAGCTAGGCTACCATGGCCGCAAATAAACAAGAAAAGGGCAAAGAAATTGCTTAGCCTCTCAAGAGATGATATCTCGAAGGTCATGGTTTGCGTCACCGGTCATTGACTATTTGGCAGACATTCCTTAAGACTAGGAATTTTCTCCCATGAATATTCTAGAAGTTGTAGGGATGAGGAAGAGGAAGAAACAGTTGAACGATATCAAATTCGTTGGCCTCAAATTTGGACTCTCTCTATCCTCTCCAAATTATAATACATAAGGAAACAAAGCAGCTGAGACTGCTGGTGGAGGACGACAAAGCGAAACAGAATTCTGCGTTTTATAATTAAAAAGTTTCAATTGAAAAAAACTAAACTGACAAAACAAAGCATCACCTTAAATTTCGCATAAAAGTTTCACAATGCCACTGGCAGTTTGCGTTATTAGTTACACGTGCGCTTCACAAATGCGTGTTAGAAGCCATTGTAAGAGAAAGGGCAAGATAAATATAACGGTATTTGTGTAAAAATGGAAACGCTTCAAAGTTTTCGATGAGATAAAAACAATGATAAGAAACAAGTATCAAGTAAAATTTAAAAATAAAATCATAAATGAACAAATTAATGGCTTATCACGACATCAAATGCGTGAAGAATATTCAATCAATAGATTAAATTTTTTTTGTACTAAAATGAGAAGTTTTTCATACATAAATACTTTGATAGAAAGGACAATTGATGCAATTTCTTATACCCAAGCAAAGTCTCGTTTAAAATCAGACGATCAAATTAGCGGCAAATCAGAAGTTGACGACAAGGAAGGAAGCTTATAAAACTCAACATTTTTCTAAAAATTATGATTAAACAGTTTTACATTTTAATGAAAATTATTTGAATTTTTTTAAATTTTGTAAAAGTTTGGAACTTTAAATTATTTGGTTTTTTTTAATGCGGTATAAACAATTTTTTTTTATAAAAAAAAATAAATAAATAAATAAATAGTCAAAACTTTGCTATATGTTGCACAGCTATTATTGTGAACACAAGGGTAGGTTTCAATTACATCCCATCTTTTAACAAAAGTTAGAATTTCATCATCATCTTTTCTCAATCAATTTTTCTATATCCCGCAGATGTCCCGTATCCGCGTTGAATCGAAAACCCCCAAATGGGCCAATGCCGATCTACGTTTTACGCGCCTCAAAGACGTCCAAAAAGGCATCATACTTATCTTCAAAGAGCTCTCCTGGCAAACGGTGCGCATCGAGGCCAGTTCTACGCAGGACAAATCGCTCACTCCATTACGTTTGCTCACCAATCAGGCGCGCTGTCGCATCACTTTACGAAAACGTCTTTCCGATTGTACGCTATTGGCCTCACGACTGGTGCTCATACTCGACGATCTCCTCTGGGTGCTCACTGACTCGCAGCTAAAGGCGGCCTTACACTTTGTCGACTCCTTATCTGGTCTAATCAAAGCGGCGACACATGCAACACAAAAAAAGAATGCGGCTAGAAAATTACAGGTTATTTTTGCTTTTGTGTAGCTCATACTTATTTAAATGTAGTCATTGATTTTGACGCCAAATGCGATAATTATTTTTATTTATGTACGAGTATGTATGTGCATATGCATATATTTATATTTATTATAAATTTTTCTGGTTTGCCTAACAGACTCTGCCCGAGTATCAGGCGTTGATAGCGCAACAACAAAATCGTCAGTTTGATTCAGCGAAAACAACCACAGCCCAGAAAATGTTCAATGCTTTCGACGTGCGTGAAACTTCCTATCATTTTTTCAGTCAGCGCATCGATTTGCATTTGTGTGACGATGAAGGAGGTGAGCGTGGGGCGCGTGGTGGTTAGAATTGAATTTTAAACAACTAACTAATTCAATTTTTTTATTTTACCTACTCTAGATGGCCGTTCAACTTATCCGGAGTTAGATAAAGGCGGTGCTTTACAAATATCTGTGCAAGCATTCCAAGTAGACTATTATCCTTATCATCTGGCCAAATCCGATCGCGCACATTGGGCGAAGTAAGATTATCATCATTAAGGGGTGTCGGTGGTCTAGAGCTCGAAAATTTAGGGTATTTTCAGGCATTTTATTTTACAAAAAAAAAAAAATCAAAAACGATATTTAAATTTTTTAGCCTTTCAAACTCCTTTTACATACAAAAATTAATTTAATTAATTAATTTTTATTTTTATTTTTTTTTTTTTAATAATTGTAAATATGGCGCTGAAGTTGACCCTCCCGAAAAATTTGACCTGGACGGTGTTGTCCATTTTGGCTCTTTTATTTATCTGAAACACAAAAACCAAAAAAAATTATTAATCAGTATGACTGTGGCTATGTCCGTAGAATAAAATAAAACTTTGTCAAAATGGCGCGGTTTTGAATTTGACATTATAAAAATCGGGTTTTATTCAGTTTTATAATCAAAAAAATACGAAATAATTGAAATAATAATATGATTCTAGTACGGGCTATAGTCATTGATGTTGTGAACAAAATACAGTAGATTCTGTTTTATGCGGTATATATGTACGTTCCGCAAGAAACAGCATAAAAAAAGCTACCAAATCTATAGTAAAACTATAGATACGTTTCAAAAGTGCTAAGAACCGCATAAATTTGAAATAATGTAATAAAATCGCATAAAAAAAGGGTACTAGTCCCATATTATAACTATACAGACGTTCCATAGACCGCATGAATCTGAAATAATTAAATAAAATCGCATAAACAAAAAATTGTGTTTTTGAAAATTATATCTTTATTTAAGAAACGTCAGAAACGAGAAATAAATTTACATCGTCAGAAATAGAATCAGACAATACCCGCATGTTGCGCATTCGTTTAGCATTTGGCATAAAATCACTTGAGGAAATGTACACGTCTGATCTAAATGGTGATGCAGGCGGTTCCATACCTGTAGGCTTAGCATTTCTGATGTAATCTGTGATGAGTTTTTGCTTAGCTGGCTTAGAATCTTGTTTATACAATTCCCGATAGGTCGACATGCATTTTTTAATTTTTTTAAAAACCGCACTATTTCAAAACTGCATAAAAACAGAATCTACTGTATTAGATTCAGTTAAATAGTTTTTTTTGACAACACAAAAAAGTAGTTTTGAGATAATTGAGATCAAAGTTTTGATCATTTAAATGCGACCATTGATGCCACTGCGAGACGAATCTGACTCTACCTGCTAAAACGGCTGTAGAATGGAGAATACTGGGAATAGCCTTCCAAAAATTTGACAGTAGATTCTTAAAGGCCTAAACTTTCGAAATATCAAAAAGCAAAAAATCGATTTTTTTTTTATTCTGGACCACCGGGACCACCCTTAATTAAGTAGCTTATTAATAATCCAAGTAATTTGCTTTATTCCATTCTGCTCACATTTAACAGATATCGTGAAGCATCCGTGTCACCGGCGCTGTGGCTAAAAGAATCCCTCAATACATTCCGCGAAGCTGTACTCAACCTAAGTCAACCCAATCGCCCTTCCACCCATGCCCCCCTCGAGCGCACTGCACCAACTTCCCCTGTGGCACTGAATGTGAATGCACTACAATCGCAAACGCCCGCATATGCGGCCACAGTTGGTGGTACACCACCTGTTGCTGCGGCGTCAGGTGCAAATACGCCTAATCGCCCTAGCAGTAGCGGGGGTTCAGGCAATACTTCGGCGTTCGCTAGCCAGGTGACGCAAGCGCAGCAACAGAAGGCGACACTAGATAATTTAGCGAAATTGATGAGTGCCTGTGTTGTGTTACGTATAGAAGATTTCACATTGTACCGCGTCACTACGTCGGGTAGAAAGCAAATGCCCAAGGAATTTGTGTCGGGTGAGTTGTTAGGGGAATTTATTTAAAGTAGAATAGAAGCTCATGACTTTTCTAAGCATCTAAAAAGCTACTAACACACTAATTTATATACTGGCATAAAATACAAATTGATTCACTTCTCGCATTTGCTTTTCTCGTTCTACTCTCTCATGCTAATACATTCGCATATTTACATAAAATCTCGCACAATTCATATACATTCCATAAATCTTCACACGTTTAGCACAAAATAAAAGGAAAATACGTTCAGGTACTGAAAGTTTTTAAATAATTTGGTGTTGAAGAATATTTCGGTGTTTATTGTTTGTCCTGTGAATCCCCTTTTTATTTTTAACGCTTCGCTTACTTCGAAAGATATGCAGTATTTTTCTACAAATATTTGATTGTATGCATGTATGTATATGAGATGTCCTGCTATTTTAAAAATAACCGCCGCATAAAGAGAGAATTATTACGGGAACGGATGAATGGGAATTTGAAATTTTCGTTTTTTAGGCGGACTGCATGGTTGCTGACCATGAATAAAGTGCAATTTTAGTAAAATTAGATAAATTGGCTTTAGAGAAGTGGCTTTACTAAAAAGTAAACTATGCCCCAAACTGTTGAAACACTTGAATTTCCATTTTTGAGCTCAACTCCTTTATCAAATTTTGTGGTTATAGTTCAATTTTACACATTTCCAATGCTAACAACGTCTCTGCTTGGAGCGATAAGAGTACTAAATTCCGTTGCGAGACATCAGTTTTTTTTGTGAGTTATGTTGCGATTAGTGGTGCCGTACTTTAGCCATAACCGTAACTAGAGCAATCAGCTGTTGTGATCAAACATATGGGCACTACTGTAAACGATTATAGGTGCCGCACCACATCGCCGCAACCATAACCGTAGCCGTATGCACTTATTAAATTTTGATTTTTCCACATAATCGTAAGCAGCTGTAAAATACTTTACATTTGTTTTGATATTTGTGATAAAAATTTGTTGAATATTTTAAAATTCTCCATACAATACTACTGAAGTGACAGCCCTTGGTCCTTGGGTATAAATCCGAACCGTTCTAAAACTTTCCTATTCTGTTGCTGTATCCATATAAAATAGTCCACATACATTTTTGCGCTGTCAAAACTTATTAATTACTTACTAATAATGGATTTTTCATTTCAAAAATTAGCATGCGACATTCAATAAAAATTTTCTTTGATAGTTTTTTTAATCCCTTTTCTGCTCTGTTTATGTATTAATTAAAAATATTTTCTTTGCAGGTGATAAGGAACGCTATTCGTTCCCCTCTGATATGTCCATCGTACATGCCGAGTTTACTTACTTTTATTATCCCGGTGATTTTATATTTCCTTGTAAGTTTTCTTTTTCCTTTCGCAATGTAAATGAATTATTTTTATTTCCCTTTCATCTTTAGTGCCGCCGTCCAAGGTATTTGTTCACATTAATCCCTTACAAGTGCACTTCGATCTAAGTTCCATACTCTGGCTTAATTCATTTGCTCTGAATTTACATGAGAGCCTATTGCGCACCAGCGTCGGCTCGGCGAGTGGTGCTTCTTCCACCGCACGCGGTTCAATCTCTTCGAATGGCTCGCAACGCGCTCAAGGTTCGCAAGGTTCGCAGGGCTCACAAGACTCGCAAGCCTCACAATTGGCCGCGTCACAGGCAGAGCAAGAGCCCAACCTCATGTATATGGATGTGAAGATTGAAGCGATTATGCCGCGCATTATTATCGAGTCAACCGTAGATGTGCCCAATCAAAAGGATCGTCCAAAAATCATGCAAATACAAATCTCCCGTTTCGCCATAACCAACATACGCGAAATGGGCTCATCGCGCGCTGATTTGGCGCAAGCATTACATTCATTGCAGGAGGGCTCGCTAGTATTTGGCACGGAATTTCCATCGGTGGGTGGCGATATGTGTATTGTTACCGATCGCATACTTTCGCATGTGGCTGCCGCGGATGTAGGTGCCTCGGCTACGACGATACCGCCAACAGCAACACAAATCCCAACGCAAATACAGCAGCCGAAATCCGCATCAACACAGAATTTAACACGCTACGCCATGTGGTCGGAACCGCGCGACGTGTGGTGTATTAAGTTGGATCCGGTGTGGGTGGACTTCTTGGGTGCACGCTCCTTAGGGCCCAATAAATCAATACCATTCGTCGATGCTGTCCCCATAACGCTGTGGCTGCACTCTGGCGCTAATCCCATGCCAAAGTCGACTGCGGCGAGTGCCACTAATAATTCGTATGCATCCAGCGAGAAAGGTTCTTCCGTTGAAACGAATATCAATTGTATGGATTATGCGGATAGTCGGAATTTGCCGCGTAATCCATTTCTCAGTGAGGAGGATGTGCGTATGGGCCTGGATTGGAAGCATTATCGCGCTTTTAATGGTGCCGATCCTAGTGGCGGCGATGCTACGGCTGGTGGTAGGGCGAACGAAGGCCCCGCCGCCTCCAACACTGAACGTACCGCCGATATGCATGCCATTGCGCACATTTCCAATTTGGTGAGTGTGCAAATCGATCACTATCAGTACTTGTTCCTATTGCGGCTTGCTGAGGAAATGACAGAGATGGCCATGTTCCTGTCATTGGATGCCGAGCGTATTTTACAAAAGGTATGCTTAGTTTTAAAAAATAAAGCATTAGATGTGTCATGGTTTTTAATTTTTTTGTTTGTTTTATTTTGTAACCTTCTCATAGCAAAATACGAAGAAATCGATGATATTCGGTTGTGTTATACCGCAAATTGAAGTAACACTCGTGATGCCATCGCAAACACCTGGTAAGGAATCGAGTGGTGGTGATGCTGAAAGTGTCTTACTCGATTCAACTAGTGTGGGTGATGATTTACACAGGAATAGTAAGATTTGTTTTCGTTTATTTCGTATCCTAAGTTTTAGAAATGGCTAAATTGATAACAACAACCAATTCAGTATCTATCTAACACATTTTTTTGGTCTCTATTTAACTTGGCTTTTCTATTTACGTTATTTGTTTTCGTAGATTTATTTTAATACAAAGTACTTACAATTTATATTTAGACTTAGTAGTTGAGAACAAGACGATTTCTGAGTTGTAAATTAATCAGATTCATAGTTAAACTCAACGAGTGTAGTACATCTTGTGTTCGGCACACTCTTGTGCTTTCTAGCATAACTGCCAGCACTTCTGTTATTACCCCAGAATAAAGGAATAGGGAGGGTCTTAACTTCTTTATATTCTCAGTACCATAAAGTGTGATAAAAAGATGATAATAAACATACACAAAATCTCGGTAGTGGTTGTAAGGGTTAAGCTAAGGCCTTTAAGTACTCCACAGAGTAATCTAAAGCCCTTTTTGTCTATGATTAAAGCAGATTTTACTTAGTTGGCATTAAAGTTCAGGAAGTTTTTGGAGTGATTAAGGCCGTTTGTGCTGTTTCAGTAATCCTTGGTTTTTATGTGGGATCATTTTTTCGTTTACAGTTTTAGCTTGTTTTTGTTAAAGTCGAAAAATGACGTTGGTCTAATAAATGGTCCTTCCGCCCCTTTTTCGGCATAAAAGTCTGCCTTCTCATTTCCTTCGTGTCCCTCATGTCCTGATACCCAAGTCAGGGAAACCTGATTGAGAGTCGCCAGTTCTTTGAGTGCATTGTTACACTCTATAAGAACTTATGAATTGAACCTAAACCTATTTAAGGCTTTAAGGACTGATTGACTGTCCAAAAGTATTTTAATTTTTACTTTTCCGAACACTCTTTTGGATACGATTTCCCCTCTTTCCATTATGGCGAAAAACTCCGCAAGGAAAAGTGTGGTTATGTGCTCAGTGCAAAGATGCCTGCTTCTACCACCTGGAGCGTTGTGGATCCATCTGTATACCACTTTTGCGCGTCATCATGTAGCCATATTGAGCTATTGTGCCACTCTTCCCTAGACGGGAACATAACCTTGCATCTCTTAGTAAAATTAAGTACGGGTCATTCGTCTACACAGTTTTTATATAGCTGTAATTTGATTAGTTTTTGTCCACCATACCAATGCCTCATATAGTAGGATAGGCCTTACCATTTGGGTGTAGATCCAGAGGGTAATTTTAGGGCTTAGGCCCCAGGTTTTACCCAAAAGTAGTTTTTTTGTCCAAAGGTTTCGTTGTTGCCTTTTTTATTACTGAGTTAAGGTGGGCCTCTATTCCATTTATTTCCCAAGTGGGTATACTTGAAACCCTTGTCCTGGTAAAGGGGACAACAGTCCCTCTTTCCTACACATTTTCAGGTTGTAAAATCTGGTATATTTATAATAGTTGCTCGCTTAGAAAAGCCAGCTCCTTCATTGACGAACTGTCCAAATTGTATAATATTTGGAGGAATTCTATGGAATGGAAATTGCTAATTATTACACAAAAATGTGCAGCGATCAAAATTAACTTGTCGTGTAGCTTATATGCGCGATATATGGCGCCACATTGAAAGAAAATAATTGTCACCATGGGACTAAGACTTATCTCCCCTTGAACAGAATTGCAGCGGATAACAAGTAACGGGTTGACGGGTACCCGCTGTCAAAATTACAATACATTTATATATATATATATTTTCCCGTGGTTCCTAGGTGGAACAAAGGGCCACAATGAACAAGTTAAAGTTAAATCTATTAGAAGCTAGGAATTTTATTTGCCGCCAGGAGCGGCCTGCTTGTTGCACTTCTGTTTCTACTAGTCGCCTCCACGTGTTAGATGGTCTGCCAGGTCTGCGGCTGCCTTGGGGGTTCCAATCCAGGGCTGCTCTAGTGATATCACCATATGGCTTTCGAAGTGTGTGACCGATCCATTTCCATTTGCGGCGTCGAATTTCGAGATAGACTGGTATCTGTTTCGTTATAGTCCACAGATCGGATTTTGATATGACGTTAGGCCAAAAAATGCGCGTGATCTTGCGAAGGCTGCGGTTGATGAATACTTGCATTGCTTGTATGTCACGTGTTGACGCGTTCCACGTTTCGCATGCATACAAGAGGACAGATTTCACATTGGACTCGAAGATTCTCAGTTTCGTGCGCCTCGTTATATGCGTTGCTCTCCAAACTTTATCAAGCATGCCAAACACTACCCGAGCTTTCGATATCCGGTTACGTATGTCAGCCGCTGAACCGCCGTTTTTATTTATTACACTGCCTAGGTAGCAGAATTCATCTACAGCTTCGATGTTAGTGCCGCGTATCTGAAAGATATGTAAATCGGTGGTGTTGATGCGCATTATCTTTATCTTCGCAATGTTTATTTTCAGTCCAGCCCTCGCTGCGAGTTCGCTCACCGCCTCTATTTTTGCTTGCATATGTGAGTGTTTGTGTGATAGCAGGCAAATATCGTCAGCGTAGTCTAAGTCCTCAAGGTTGCCGCTCAGGCCCCAGGATATGCCTCTGTTCGCCGCTGAGGCTTGTCGCATCACTAAGTCCAGTACCAGATTAAATAAGAGCGGAGATAGCACGCATCCCTGTCTTACTCCTGTTCGAACTGGAATAGCGTTGCTCAGGATGCCCTCATGTCTCACTTGCTTCACTGTACAGTTCTTTGACAAGTGAAATGATTTTTTCAGGTACTCCTTTGCAGTAAAGTGCTCCCCAGATTGCCTCGTGGTTAAGAGTATCAAAAGCTTTTTCAAAGTCGATGAAGCAGAGATAAAGTGGCGAACGCCACTCGACCGATTGCTCGACAATAACTCTCAGGGTGTTGATTTGATCGACGCAAGAACAGCGTGGTCGGAATCCCGCTTGTTCATTCCGTAGGCCACTTTGCAGTGCGTCGGAGAGCCTTTTATTAATTATATGCGCTATTACTTTATTGACCATGCTTAATAGTGTTATGCCTCTCCAATTCTTGCAATCGGATAAATCGCCCTTTTTCGGTATGAGCGTGATGACACCCTCCTTAATGTCATTCGGGATCTTCCCGGACATCCAAATGTTTTGCAGTAGAGGGAGTGGCCTTCGAGCGCTCACAATACATTTAATAACATGAAATTGCACAGATTTGGGGCGGGGACGGATTTCTTGCCGTCGGTTATTTTTACGACGGGAAAATAATTAGATTAATTTCTATTTTCCCCGACGGTTTGAAGACTCAGGGTTGCTTTTCTGATCATTTGATGACTGTTCGTTTGCTTACAAGCAATAGTGGGCAAATAATATTCGATTTGCCCAAGAAAACCGACAAAATTTCAATAATTTAGAAAAAAGTTTGTTTCTAACAATGAGCTTCCACGAGTTGCTTTAAAAATATAGCAAACGAGAAAACTTTACTATAGGGTTCTTAAAACAGTTGTGTTATTTTGATATTCAAAGAAAAATGCTATTTTTTAATATAAATGATCGGTTGTTTATTTCATTATAAAGAGGAAATTATGCCGTTAATAGTGGAAAATAACATCAGGCAAATGACCACCACGACCACGCTTACAGAACAATATCCTTTTCATGAAATTTTCCATAACCGAATTGCAAAGTGGCTGCCCTATGCCCTCGATAGCCTCACAAATTCCATCTTTGAGGTCTTGAATCGAGCCTGTGCTGTTGGCATAGACCTTCTCCTTCACGTTGCCCCAAAGAAAAAAGTCGCACGGTGTTAAATCACAAGATCTCGGTGGCCAATTGTGATCACCTCTTCAAGAGATAACACGGTCCGGAAACTTTTCCCGTAAAAGATCAATGGTTTCGTTGCTTGTGTGGCACGTAGCGCCATCTTGTGGAAAATAAACGTTGTCCAGATCATTACCATCCAATTCCGGCCATAAAAAATGGTCAATCATCTCTCGATAGCGCAATCCATTCACAAATTACACCTGTTATTGGGAAACCCTTTCCAAAATTAACTTTATTATAACACAAAATGACAGCTGAAAACCGCCCCCTTCGATATTGTGTTTAACCGCCCGAATTATTCGACGGAAGTGGTTCAGCTGATCACCTCCCGATCACCACCCGTCAACCCGTTACCCGTTGTCCTGCTGCAATTCTGTTTTAAATTTCCGAGAAAGGCGCATTTGCCGATTCAAGGAGGGCATTTTGTGGGTGTCTGTATATGAAACTATCCAAAATTCATCCGACATGCTTTTAGATTATGAAAATCGTTTATTGAGTCAGAATGTGGTAATAAAAAAAAATTGTTTCCCAAAAAAGCTAACGATAATCTTTCCTTCACCGGAAATTTGTTATAATAAAGCTTTGCGGCCGCCATAGCCGAATGGGTTCGTGCGTGACAACCAGAAAGAAAACGTTTTTTCTAATAGTGGTCGCCCCTCGGCAGGCAATGGCAAACCTCCGAGTGTATTTCTGCCATGAAAAAGCTCCTCATAAAAATATCTGCCATTCGGAGTCGGCTTGAAACTGTAGGTCCCTCCATTTGTGGAACAACATCAAGACGCCCACCACTAATAGGAGGAGGAGCTCGGCCAAACATCCAAAAAGGGTGTACGCGCCAATTATATATACATATACATATATAATATAAAGCTTTGACCATTGAGAGATGTATCAACTATCGATCTGAACTTCGTCGGAAGCGATCATCAGTTTTAGTTCGGCTCAAATAAAAAGAAAGTTTCTAGAAATTATATAAGAATCATTTAAACCTCGAAGCTCTTCTAGTTTCCTACAAACTACGAAGTCACACGACTCTTCTTTCTTTAGTCGGCAGGCTGTGAAATGTGTATTTATTATTTATTACGTATCTGTCTTGACCACTTGACTCTGTCATTTTATTTGATAAAAAAAAACTTCTTTTATAAATAAATATATTCCTCTATTGTAGACTTTTATAACCAAGTCAAAAACTCAAAGGCCTTCGAGCTAATAATTTTCACATCTTTTTAAATCATCTGTATATGTGTATGTGCGTAGTTTTATGATAATTTGCTTAGTACTTATTTTGTATTTATTAAAAAAACTTATATTTTTTCGCTCTCAAACTAATTTTGCATGTTTTGTCCTCACAACTAGCGCTAAACTACTAAACATTGTAGATGCTCAACTGCCTACAAATCAACTCAGCCACACTAATCACCCACGAACTACTCAAACTCTAAAAATAAAATAATCCTTATTTGCCAACTTTCAAGCAATCACTACTCGTACTATGAATTACTTATCGATTTAAAATTTGCATGCGATTTACCTATTGAATTTTCGAATTTATCGCACCCTTTCGACAGGTACAAACACTATATGGCCTACACCACCGCTGGAGCAAGTCAAGAGCAATATTTATGGCAGTGTGGAAACACCTTCTCCGGTCACTACTGAGCCACTCTACGATGGTGGCTTCCATATCTCCAATCCCAATACACACGGGTGAGTGCATTTCGTATTCACTTACAGACATTATCGAATTTTAATTATACTTCTGTTTTGCAGTTATAATGTACAAATACAAAGTACTCCAACGGTTGCGTCCTCCACACCCAGTCAGGGATCACGTCCCGACACTGGTGTTTATTCGCAGTCCATAACAGCATCGACGAAAAGTGTACGCTCAACACGTACCTCCACCACAGGCGATGCGACCAGCATAACGAAAGAAATTAATTCTAGTACGCAATATATTGTTGTATAATAGTGTGTATGGTGGCGCAAAATTAATCACCTGTCGAAAGGTTTAATCGGTAGATCTGTAGGCAAGATATCTCGCGCGCAGTGCCGGAATAAGGTTGAACATTTTAAGTAAATGGTCAAACACGGACCACGGCCACGGTAATATTCTGGCTGGCAGTTTGAAGCTTCTCTATGCACTCTCGCCTACACTTGCTATTACAACGTTCACGAATCTCCTACCCTCGAGGGAAGAGCGCGAACGCGACAATGTAAGACAGAGCGAGTCCATCCATGTATACAGAGATGGCTCAAAGCTCGAGGGCAGGGTGGGCGGAGGTGTATAATCCGAACATCTGGGAATCTTCTTCAATTTTCGTCTGCCCGACTACTGTAGTGTCTTTCAGGCCGAACTGATGGCTATAATGAAAGCCGGTGATAAAATTTCTCACAAAGCAGCCGACAACCTGTATCATGAAAAGCTGCATATCTTTTAACGAGATGGTTGAGTTATTCAACCGAAAGGTAACATGGGTTCCTGGCCATTGTGACATTGAGGGTAACTGCAGAGCCGATTATAACGGGGCATTATCTCATCGGCAGGCACGCCTAGAGGATGGGTGGGCAAATACACCCACACTGCAGAAGTTGTCTAGATGAGGAAGAGAAAGAGACGATCCCGCACCTTCTGTGCCATTGCCCTGCTCTATCCGAAAGTAGATTCACCATTTTAGATAAACGTAATCGGATTCCAACCACCACCAACAGCAGATGAAGAGCTTTCAGCTACCCCAAGATACCCACGTAAGCGTGACCCACACAATTACGTTCTGGATATTGTACGAGTAGCAGGTTAAACACTTACTTATCCAGCATGTGAAGGCACCCCGCACGACACTAACCACCTTTTCACATGTGCCATCAAACCCACTCATCTAACACCCCTCTCCCTCTGGACCCAACCTGTTGAAACATTAAGTTTCCTGGGCCTACCTTTAGGGTTTAGTATTGCTGCTACAACAACAAGTACAGCAACAATTCTTTAATGAATTGGAAGATCTTAGTTCTGTGGAAGTCTGAGATCTTCAAAAATTTTTGAAAAGTACACACTGGTTTTGGAGAGATAAGGACAAGTTCCCCACGCGTTATCACAATGGGTTATGAGTCTGAGTGTCCCACCGTGGACAACCACTTCAACCTAAATGTCGTCGTAGGTCAATCATATTTGTCGCATGTGAAAGAGACAGCTGCCAGATAAGCAATGGAGCGCGTTAAGGTCAAAATAAAGATTTCCATCACTCAAAATATTTTTTTATGTAGTAAAAAAGTTGTTCAAAAACAAAGTTGGATGATTAATTTTGCGCCACCTTGTATGTATTAAAATTTAACTGATAAGGCTAGGTGGGGTTCGTTTACATATATGAGGGGCTCTTTTTGGAATTTAATAACCGAACGGGCACCAGATCATAGTGACCGCGCGTTTAATGTTGTAGTTGTTTCAATTATAGACATCGAAAAGCCAAAATCTTCCACACTCGTCACTACATAAAATACAGAGATAAGGCCATATTCAACTTGAAAATTTATAACGTAAAAATTCCGAGTGTCAACCAGCGCACAGCCATGTTAGATAGCTTCTTCTCTTCTGCTCAAACTTCGACTTGTAATAAGTTTTACTAGCAGGGAGCGGTAGCCTCAAGTCTGTAGCCTTTAGAACATTAGAGTGCAGGCAAAGAAATTTGTTTATAAGGCATGATTTCGTCTTGAGTGCGGCGTTCTGGCTTCTTACTAGCTCAGTTCATACTGGATATGTTTATCTTAGAACTTACGATGTTGCTTTGTCTTTGCCATTAGTTCTAAAAGCTAGCGACTAGAGAGCTTTGTCGTGGTTCTTATCCCTAGCTTCGATCACATGCTGAATTCGAGAAAAAGGTAGAAACCAGTATTACTTGCTAATAACGCCAAACTTGTTACCTAAAGGAAGGAGCCGCAAGTTCTTGCTGCGAAGAGTCCAATAAGTTCGAAAACTGTTTACTTTTGAATAAAAATAATTAATGACCTCTGGAAGTGGTTTCAATTATATGTATCCTAGAGCCTGTATTCACTGGAGCTCGAAACTGCTAAATATTTATCTATATCTTTATTATTAACATTTTCCTATCGCTTCTGAAAAAAGTTGATTTTTATTTTTTCTAGGTCTCATGTCTATGAAGAAAGGCTTCTCCAGTTTTATGACGTCCATAGATTCGGCCATTAAGTCGGGCGCACCAAATGATGATACAAGTGATACATTCTCCATACAAAGTGATATTAGCTCTGATTCGGAAAATTTCGCCATAGTTATGGGCGATGATAAAACCATGGATTGCATTGATGTGATGTTTAGGTAGAATTTGAAAAAATGCTGTAATACTATTTTCTTCTAATTATTATTGTTTGATTTAATTTATTTGGCGTAGATTAAATCCCTTCACCAGTGACAACAACTTGAAGGCATCACCCGTCGAGGTGGCCAGCGAAGTGCTTGAGGAACCCTGTTATAATAAAACCAATTTATCATCACCCTCAGAACCGTCTGAAGCGAGCACGTGGCGGCGGCGTGACTTAGTTTCTATGGCTACTTTTAGGTGTGTTTTTGTTCGTTTTGTTTTTGTTTTTTGTATTGGGTGTATTGCATAAATGATCTTTTCTTTTAATTATTCTACTTTGTTAGGCTAACCACAGTCGAATTGATACGCCAAAACGAGGGCAATTCGTCATCATTGCGCGTACAGGTGGCAGCTGTTTCATGTGATGAGTGTGGCGCCATTCCCTGGGATGAATTGCAGGTTGGTCTTTTTGTTGTTAATTAATGCTTTGTTGTTTTCTTCTCGTATACGCTATTTTTTATAATTAATACTACATAAAGGAATATTTTTTACTGGAAAAAATAAAAGACAAATCTTTACATGTGTTATTTTTATTTCTTTTGTTAATTTTGGTTTTGTTCGAATTTTTTCTTTTGTGCTTAACCACCTTTTCTAAAACCTTCGGTTGGGTACCCAGGTCTGGCCTTTTTTCGTCCTGTTCGAGGATCCTTTTTAAAAGGTTATTTCCTTGAGTCAATAGAAAATTAAATTTTAGGAAGCTACCTGGAAACTCAAGTCGTTAGCTATGATAGAAATATGTTAAATTCACGTCCTAAGTCGAAAAAGCCAGTCTGGCCAGACCCGGGTGCCCAACGTTAATTCGTAAAAATAATCGTAAATGTTTTATCCGTTTTCCTTTTCGTCGTTTATAACGGTTTTTTATTTTATTAAGTTAAATTTTCTAACGTACTAAATATTTTAGGTTCTGTGTTTTGTTTTTGAAAATCCGAAGTTTATTGTAAATAACGAATATTTTGAAAATATTATATGTTTTCAAACTTAGTTATTTCAGTTTGATTTTTTTCGATACCTTTATTTTTTAATTATCATTATAAAATATGCGATTACTGTCTCGTTAAAACTTTTTGCATGCCTACGAATTTCGATTTTCTCAAATTTTCTTCTTTCACAATCGAAATCATTTCATCATTAAAAAAAAATTAACGCTGATTGCTGTGTTTGTCTGGAAAGCGAAGTGTGAAGCCACTTAGCACTCATAATTTCAAATATTTATTCACAAAAAATTTTGTTGGGTTGAAATATTAAGGCAAAAAATAAAAAGTAAAAAAAGAGAAACTGCGAAAATTGTGAACACTGACTTACCGTCTATCTACTTTTAATAAAATACAAAATTATTTTTAATAACTTAATTAAAACTAAGGTGGTGAAATATCTGATTGATATCTCCGTTAGATATGTGAAGTTAAATGTTGCGTTGTTCTAGAAATTTGTATATCTGAATTGGTTTCATTCACAGTTTTCTCACATCTGTTTCCTCCAACCTGAGCAAGCAGAAGAGGCGTCTGGCGCCAATTGGGGTGGATATATTCGTAGGTAGGCTTGATTATTGATTTGAAATGTAAAAACTTGATTTGCTGCGCGGACGACGTGGCACTAATTGTTAGAGGAAAGTTTTTAGATATCCTGTACTGTTTGATGTAGGGATATCTGAACGTAGTTGTTCGATAAGCAGCGGACTGTGCGACCTTTCGGTGAATCCTCTTAAGACGGAGCTCGTCGTATTCACGTGGAAATATAAATCAACTCACCTCGATATGGGGCGCTCCGTTGGTGCTTTCTGACAAGGTGAAGTACCTTGGCCTAATCCTTGACATCAAGCTAACGTGGAAGCCTAACACTGAGGAGAGGGTAAAGAAGGCAACAATAGCGCTGTATGGATGCAAAAAATGAGGCCTCTCGCCTAAAGTTATATTTTGTCTCTACAATACCAATATAAAACCAATTTTGTTATACGGAGTCATTGTCTGGTGGGACTCACTGAAGCGAATGACATCGGTAAAGTAGCTGGAGAGAGTTCAAAGGTCTGCACTTATTGGAATCAGTGGGGCGCTTCTACTCTAGCGCTTAATGTAATGCTAAATGCACGTATCGCAATCAGGCTGAGAGGCTTGATTTACGGACACTCAGGTATCCTTAGAAACTTTGGGTTCATCCCCTGACAACGGATCATCCATACCTTCGCTAAGTCCAAGCGAAATTTTCTCCACCCTCATTCAATCAAGGGAGGAGTGGACTGGGTGACACACTTGAGGACAGGGATTGTTGAACTTGTTCACGGATAACTCGAAGTTGGACGGAAGGGTTAGCGGAGAAGTATTCGGCGAGGAACTTCCCATTAGACTCAAATTCAGTTTAACGGATCATTGCAGTGTGTTCCAAGCAGAGGTAGCCGCAATCAACGCAGCAGCTGATTGGCTACTACTTGAATAATAACAGTTACGGAAGTTAATAAGTACTCCGACAGCCAAGCGGCAATTAAGGACCTGGGCTCGATTACGGTGCATTCAAATCTGGTCAGGAGGGAATGCCTAATTTCACTTTCGATTGCATTCGAATTCTTTGACATAAGGGCGGAGCGGACGAACTGGCCATACAAGGGACCTGTGAGGTAGTTTCTCCGCGAAAGGAGAGAATTGGGATGCCCTTGGCAACCTGCACTCTACTCCTGGAACGATAGGATTCTAGTGTATTTAGTAGATACTAACTCTTTTTTTAACTTTTAAAGGCGAAAAGAAAATATTTGAAACCGCGCATATGAACAGAATGTAATGAATAATTTATTCGTTCTCCAATTTTATTCATATCAGTCCATTCGTCCTTTTCACACTTAACGCATTTAAGATAAACTCTGAAAGACACGTTTTATGAATTGAAATTCAAAATCGTTCATTCATATTTTCAGCTAAGTAATTTGTCGGCCGCCGTAGCCGATTGGGTTGGTGTGTGACTACCATTCGGAGTTCAGAGAGCACGTATATTTGAATCTTGGTGAAACACCAAAATGAAGAAAACGTTTTTCTAATAGCGGTCGTCCCTCGGCAGGCAATGGCAAACCTCCGAGTGTATTTCTGCCATGAAAAAGCTGCTCTTAAAAACCATCGACCGTTCGGAGTCGACTTAAAAATGTAGATCTCTCCATTTGTGGAACAACATCAAGACGCACACCACCAATAGGAGGAGGAGCTCGTCTAAATACCCAAAAAGGGTGTATGCGCCAATTATATATATACATATATATTATACATATTTAAGTTTTTGGAGAAAAAACTTATAACACTATTTTAAATTCTGGTCTAAAAACGAGTGAAGTCTTATTTGTTAACATTTAATTTGCCGAATTTGGAGTCACAGCTTTCAAACTTTTAAAACTTAACCGTCAGTGCTCTTAATCGCTTTCCACACAAACGCAGCAATGCCATACCATTTATACGTCCACATGCATATAAGTTATCAACAACAACAAAAATTAAAAAAAAATAAAAATCATATTGTAAAAACAAAAAATTATATTTTAAAGTTTGATTTTTGTTTTTCTCTTTTCTCTCTCTTTTCAACAAAATTCTCGATGTGTGCTAAATTGTCAACATTTATATAATATTTGCCCAAATACATACATACGTAATCAAACATCTTACTTTCAAAACACAAATATTTGTAAAATATTTTCGAATTCCTCACAAAAATAAACGAAATTATTTAAATTGAACAACCCTCCAATCTTGCACAAACAAAATTGTTACATACGACAAAAACACCAAACACAACGTACGACGTAAAAACAATTGTTTGAAAAAAAATTCACAAAAACAATCAAATAAATAAACAGAAAGCCCAACAAGCAAAGAAGGTATATCAAAAGCCACTAAATTTTCCTAATATTTTAAGCGAAATTCTTTATTATTAAGCATTCAATTTGTATTACCGTTCTTTGAGTTCGAGCTCTACTTGCATTTATTTGGATTCTATGGTGATTTCTAAATTTCTTTCGAATTTTTGGATTTTGTGTTTTTTACTTTTATGATTTATTGCATTTTCTGTTTTACTTTATTTTTTTGGTTTTTTGGAAAAATGTAGTTTGCTGATGAGTCTTGCTTAAAACCCTTCCCAATCTTTGAGTTGGTATATTTGTGTTATGGGATTGACCGAACTGTTCCTATGGTTGATTGCTAATTAGTTGTTTCTTTTACTGTAGTGCATTTAATGTAATTATGAATTAAATAAGACGCTCACTGGGATATGGGAAATTTACAAATTAATATAGGGTGTCCCAAAATGACTTGAGATTTTTTTATGCCTCATAGCTTATGATCACTGGCCACAAAAAATAGAAAGGTTTAGTTGCAGAGACACAAAAGCGAAGTTCTTTGCAAAAATTTTAAAAATTTTACGGATTCTAACCTCAAAGTTTTAGACCATTGGCGACAAAAATTAAAAATTTTAGATGAAGAGACTCGAAAGCAAAATTCATTTCAAATGGATGGGTGCATGACTACCATTCCGAAGTGCTTATGTTTGAATTTCCGCACATGAAACAGCAGAATTAAAGTTTTTTTATAATAGCGGTCGCCCCTCAGGAGGCAATGGCAAACCTCCGAGTTAATTTCTGTCACGAAAAAGCTCCTCATAAAAAACCATTTACCGTTCGGAGTCGGCTTAAAAATACAGGTCCTTCCATTTGTGGAAAAACATCACACCACAAATAGAAGAGGGGTTCGGCCAAGCACCTAACAGAAGTGTATGCGCCGATTATTTGTTTAATATATATTTTTTTTAATAATAAGAGCAGCTGTGTTTTCAATGTGCTTTGAGGTATTCGGCGCGTAAACGTCCTCGAATTGTTTTTTTGGATACATTGACACCATCTTTGTCACCAACAAATCAATGATTTTATGATCTTGCATTGGCGATGTATTTTTTGTGGGTCTCGTCCGGGCAAGTCGTCGGTATACCGTTGCACCCATTTATTTATGAACGTCTTCGACTTCTTCAATTCTTCAAATAAATATTTTGCTGTCGATGCGCGCGCCATTTTTGGACCTTTAGCGTGTGCACATAGGAACACTGCTTCAAACCGTTTCTCATACGCGGTACTCATTTTGTAAAAACAACGCACGCTTACTAAATTTCTGACAAAACTAACAAATTGCACGACGCGTATTGCGAAAAGGAGCTGTGAGCTTGCTATGAAGTGGACTGAATTGGGCTCAGAGACATCCTATCCGGTTATCGGCATCCCCCGACTGTTGTTAAAAGGGAATTACACTACTTATTTCTCAGTAAAGCGCAAAAGAGATGGAGCTCCATTGCTTCATGAGCTATTTCGAAAATCCTTTGACCCCAGTAAAAAAGACGGAGGGCTCAGAAAGTCCTGGGGACATCTCACTATTTAATTTCCAAACCCCTTTGGCCCCAGTACAATAGACGGTGGACTGAGAAAGTCCTGCTGACTCCACGCCATTCACTTTCGAAACTCGTAGCTGGACGTACCGGTTATTGGACGATCGGCACACATGCGGAAAAGCTAGATTTACCATTTAACCCCCATTGTAGAAGTTGTGCGGACATTTGCGGGAAGGAAACTGTTGAGCTCTTTCTCTGTAAATGTCCGGTTTGGCAGTTAGACGATTAAAGTCACTGATGTTCATGTCTTCGACAACCGGGGGCAGTGCGCTAACCTAGATCTTGCTGACTGTATATATCTTTCTGTTGGAGATCTCATAATAGTATCAAAACGGCGCTTTCTCTGCTACTTGGGCAGGGCCATAGTGGTACTTAAACCATTTCACCTACCTACCTTAGCAGCATTTAAACTTTTTTATAACGGAACTCGTAGTTTGAATTTTGCCGGTGACGCTTCCTTTAGACACACTGTACATATGCAGTAAATTGTGGGCGCGCAAATTAATAATTTATCAAGTTTATGAATTTAAAAATTCTGTTATAAAAATATATTGGAATGTGAACAAAAAAACATATTACCGAACACATTCAAAATTACTTTCGAACAAAGCTTGATCTATCGAAGTTAGTTCCCTTTTAGTTCACAAAATCTGCTTAAGCCGTAAATTACAGCTTCTGCCGTCTGAATTATTTCTACTATCACCTATAAGTATGCAATATGTTTTTTCAAGTAGTTGCTTGCATTTAAAAAGTTCCATTCTTCTACCATTTTGTGCGCTCCTTTCTAAATATTACTGAGTTATAAATTAAGAAATAGTAAAACTAAATATGTAAGTGCATGCCTTGTTAAAAGTTTTTCAAAATAATTTTCTATCAAGTTCATAAATTCCTTAGCTCTAGAAGCCAGTTCCTTAGAATAATAAAAGTTGCTTTGAAGTTAAAAGCTGCAAAAATGTTATCGAAATATGTTTTTAACCTGAATGCTGTTAATTATATTTTGTTGCTTTTCTGGTCTTATTTATGGTTCGGTTAAGTTATTGTTTTCCTTAATTTTACTAAGTTACGTAGTACTCTGGTACTCTTAATTGGCGTATTTTCGAACACTAAAACGAGAAAAAACACTCTACTGAGAATATAATTTGAATAAGAAGAAGAAGAAGAAGAGAAGTAGTAGTTGGATTAAAATCAAATATATTTTTTTTAATTTAACGAGATCTCACCGCAACGGCCGCAGGTAATATTTAGGTATTAGCCCACGCGAATGTAGATGCAGCAAATCGTATAAAGGCATTTATTGTTTGTTTAGTTGAGTATTCGGAGCGAAAAGTTTATATTTAGATGGCATAGCTTAAATAGAGACTTTTTAAAATGCATAATTTATATAAAATAATAATAATAAATAATTTTAACAAAGGTTTAAACACTTGAGAAAAAAGTGAATAAATCCGTCAAGCTCCGATCTTGCATTCTTTGTTGTAGGTAGGTAGGAGAATTGGTTGAAGTACCACTCTGGCACTGCCCAAGTATCAGAGAAAGCGCCGTTTTTAAACCATTATGAGACCTCCAGCAGCAGATATCTATAGCCAGCCAGAGCTGTTGATGTAATAGAGCAGATTAATGGGATTTAGGTTAGCGCGCTGCCCCCGGCTGTCGAAAAAGGAGCACCCAGTGACCTTAATCGCATTGCCTACAACCCGGACATTTACCGAGAAACTACTCAACATTCTCCTTCACGGAATGGTGCATTTTTGGACCTAGCTTTTCTGCGTGTGTGCCGATCGTCCAATAACCACAGCTACGAGTTTGGAAAGTGAATGGCGTGGATGCAGGACTTTCTCAGTCCACCGTCTATTGTACTGCGGCCAAAGGGTTTTGGAAAATGAATGGTGAGGAGTCCCCAGGACTTTCTGAGCCCTCCGTCTTTTGTACTGGGGTCAAAGGATTTTCGAAATAGGACATGAAGCAATGGAGCTCCATCTTTTCTGCGCTTTACTGAGAAATAAGTAGTGCTGTTCCCTTTTAACAACAGTCAGGAGGTCTCTGAGACCAATTCAGTATCCTTCCTAGATAGCTCATCAGCAATTTCATTTCTCTCTATGTTGTTCCAATGTCCTGTAACCCAGATCAGAGAAATGTTACCTGCATACCCTAGAGATTTGATTACCTCGTTACAGCAATTGACTGGTTTGAATCTGCACCATGGCGTCGTCAAAGCGGCTTGACTATTGGGAAAAATGTTAATATCTCCTTCGCACCAACGTTCTCTAAGCGTTTTGCATGCCTGCAGGATCGCAAAAACACATTGGCTGACTTACAGAAAACCCATACTCCGACTCCCAATTCCCCCGGTATCAGGTAGTAAAAAAAATATTGGGCTGTCTACCTTTAGGTAGAGTTTAGCACTAATATTTCTGCTGCCTTCGTTACCAGCTCGTCCGTGGTGCAGTTCGCTATAATCATAGATTCATTTTATGCGTGTGTTTCTTGACGAAGCAAAAACGTTCAGATTTCTCTAACTTTCCGTATCTACCTTTGAGATTTGATTGTAGAGATTTAATAGCAACTTAACCATCAAAGCAAATATTTATTGTATTATAATATATCAGTTGTAGGTATAACTGATTCCTGATACCCCTTTTGCGTGCCTTACAGCCCTAAAGAAGAGGGTAGCTGCGGCAGCCTTCGAATGTGAGTAGGAAATATAGATGAAAAACTGCAATATTTCCCGTTCTGCAGTTAAGAGGTGGGCAAAACTCCTAAAGAACATTCCACAATTTCACCTCTAAATGAGTCGGAACTGCACAGCTTCTCGTCTTTATACACCCTCTGTTTAAGGACACGGCGGTAGGTAGTTCACTGATAGCTGAAGCTTTCGTGCAGCTCTGAAAAAATGATAAATATGATTTTGGAGCATATAATACAATTATAAATCCAATTTTGTCAAACAGTGGGGGACTTCGGACTACTCCTACTCTAGCACTCAACGCTGTACATTGCAGGAAAAACTGCTGCTGCTCGCGCTGCAATCAGACCATAAGCTAGACTTAAGCTGCGGACACTCTAGCATTCTTAAAAACTATGAGTTCATCCCCATGGTGCTGGATCATTGTACGCCCTCGCTAGGTCCGAGCGGAACTTTTTCCAGTCATATGCCTTCAAGGAAGAGTGGGCGGGGTGTAACCTTTGGAGGAAGGGCATGACAAACATCTTTTACGGATGGCTCGAAATTGGATTGAACAGTTGGTGGGGAATATTCTACGAGGGGCTCCCTATCAAGCTTAAATTTAGACTTCCGGACCACTGTAGTGTTTCCAAGCGGAAGTAGGCGCAATTAAGGAAGCAGTGGATTGGTTGCTCACTTCTACAATACAATTATTGTAAAGAAGGTAAATATCTATTCCGACAGCCAAGCTGCAATTAGAGCCTTGGGCTCGGTGTTTCTGCGTTCGAAATTAGTCGGGGGAATGCTTAACTTCTCTCTCGATTGTATCGGAATACTAGGGTCATTTGGATTCCCGGTCACAGGGGCGTAGAGGGAAACTGTTAGGCCGATGAGCTGGCTGGACAGGGGACCCTGGAGACGACTTCATCGCAATACCAGAGAATTGAAGTTCCCTTGATAATCTGTGGTCTGCTACTGGAAAGATGGGCCTTAGCTAGGAGTAGAGCAAGGTTGTTAGGAGAATACCATTTTGACTCTTAAGAAACTATCCGTTGTTGAAATAAAACCTATCCTACGCTTCGTAAGAGCGTCTAAATGGTTCCATAATGAATAAACACGAAAGTTCCCGTGTTACACAGTGGTACCACAACGGACCTACATGGCCTTAGCTGGCTATGGCCTGAGTTGGCTATTCTATACCGACTGCCACAAAAACATAACCTAACCTAGATAAAATTAATACCATAGATGTTTTCCATAGTAGTAAACGGTAAAAGATGAATACCATTTGAAATTTATGTAAAATTAAGTACCTCAAATCTAAATTCAAAATCGAAAAAGTCGCGAATTTCAATTGCACACTTACTGTCTCACAAATTGGCTTGTTTTAAAAGTCACCCCACATACCAATTTTGATCAGTATTCATATTTACACACTTCAACATATGCGCATCCATGCATACAACCCATAAAAACAGACCATCGCACACACTCAGACTCATGGCATATAAACCATAGACATATAAGCTTCACGTCAATGTCATCTAATCAATAATTGCTAAACGCTTTTTTGCACTGCATGCCATTTCTTCTTCTTATATGCACCGTTGAAAGTAGACAAAATTAAAAAAAATTATATGGCGTACCAAATAGTTTGGAAAACATTGCATAAAATCATAGTTTTAACTGGTTGTTGTTATTGTAAGCTTTTCTTTGGCTGTACATAAATGGCTTTGCGCATTTCGACGCCCTACTGTCATTCATAATAAATTTGCTTAAGCCCCAATAAACTACATTGAAATCTGTGCTGCTTTCCTTTTGCATGCAACTCCGTCTCACTTACATACAAACGTACACAACGCCTAGAACAAATTTGGCGCGCGTTGTAAAGCTTGGAATTTGGCGCCCTACAATCCAGAGTTGCCGCCATGTATACGCTTACGCTTGGAGGAAACAATGAACCCACCACAAGGCAATGTAAGCATCAACGACAAGAAGTCCATACAGAGGTGAGTTCGAAACTTCATTTGAAAATTTTGGTATTTGTTCACTTTTCACTTCCTTGCAGTTGGATCACTCATAACGCGGAGGTGCGTGTGAAGGATGTTAATTTGGATTTGTCCATGAGCACCGTAATAGGTTTGGGTGATCTGGCCGAAGATGAAATTATCACTAACTCGTTGCCTGTTACTGTAAGTTCAAGCTCTGTCGTAGTTTCAATAATGGCCAGCTTTTTAGTAAGTTTTAACTCTTATTTGAAGGTGCATGTGGAAAATGTGAAAATAAACTTAATTGAAGATCGTCCACCTGTTAATATTACCTCACCGGGTCCAGTGCCAATACGCTTGGCCATAGGTCGCATGCGTATTCACCGTGACAAGAATGGCATTGTCAATATTCAACCTATAGGTGAGTATTACAGGAAAATGTTTGGTATTTTTGCTTTTTAGAAAGTACGAGTCAAATAAATCTGGATGAGATGAGATGTACGAAGGGATGAAATGTCGCAGATACGTTAACATGGCGGTTGTTGTTGTTGATGTAACAGCATTTACATTTTCCATAAATGTTTTGCGAGTGCTGCTGAAATGACAGTCCTTGATCGAATGTAAATTCGTATCGTGTTTAGAATGGAACACGGGAAAATGATTCCGTGTCTCTAAAATGGTGAACTTAACCCTTTCAATACTAACGGGACACATACGTCCCAATGAGTGTTTTCATTTTACTAAATGCCAAATATTTCTTTGCATCGCTGTGTATTTTCTTCCCATCAGTTTTTTACGAGATATACCATCAATTATGCTCCGTATGACCCGTTATACTTTGTATTTTTCTCTACACATGTTTTGCAGTCGTAGTTAAATCGTAGCACGTGCTAGGTCAATAAGTGGAAAAACGACAATTATAGATCTACTGAGTGTTCCTTACGGGTGGGACAATGTTTTCCCAGGACATTTTCTGAATTACTAGAAATAATTTATTTATTTATACAAGAGGACATACTATTTAAATCACTAGTAATAACTTTTCATGGGTAAATATTTTTTCCCCTTAAAAAAATCCATATTGAAAGGGTTAAAGTAATAACCATATCCAGATTTAAATTTGTGAACGACTTACAAAAAAAATTCTTCACCTATTGGTCAAGCCAGTTACCGCAAGGATGATAGACTATCAGGTTCGGCCAACCTGCTATGGTGAAAAGCTAAATTGTTAGAGCAGCTTCGCTTGCCACGTCTCCGAGTACTGGGCAGTCGAGTTCTGTCCGCGCATTTCACACGTATTCGTACACTCGTGCAATCAGTCGTTGTTTACATAGATAACAAAGATAACTAGATGTGAAACTTATTCATTTTGAGAGAGAGCGCGCCCATGAGGACGTTTCAAAACTTGGCAGCACTCACACATTATGGGATTTTGAACAGCTGATAGGCTAAATGGCAGACTGCCAGAAGAAACGCGCCAAAAATAACAGACGAAAACAGTTCGTTTTTGCTTAATGGAGAAATGACGTGTTAAAATGTTTATAATTATTTGTCTTAAAATTAATTCAATTGAAATGTAATAATTTGAATTTAAGTGAGTTTGTAGAATCCAAAGCTCCTTATATCCTTTTCGACTTCTACTTTTAATTAGTCTTATGTACATAATGTAATTTTATTGAAAACTGTGTGTTGGTTTATGTAAATTTGTATATACGTAAATATTCTATGGTTGAAAAGCGTAGGTAAGGGAACTGAATTTGTGTTTGAGATATTTTACAAAAATTAAAAGTAATCTGCTTTAACTCATTCTGTTCGTTGTTTGAGATTTTTTTTTTTGTTACCCAATTTCTGTGTTATATTTAAAAAAATCGCAATAAGTCATGTTTTTAATTATAACTTATGTTTTTCGGGTTCATTATTTTATTATTATTGAATTACTTTTGTATTTCAGTTTTAAATAATTTCATTTACATAAAATTTTTAAAATTTTTTGCTTATTTATGTACATATTTCATACTGATTGTGCTTATTTTTAGTATATGTAGGTGTTTACGAGTGATATAAGGCTATTGGGCAACCGCACACTAAATACTAACCTCAATGGTGGTGTGGAAACTAAAAATTCCAGACCTTTGGTTCAAAAATACCCAATTTATGTTTCTACCGGTGTGGCAATACTGGAAAATGTTATAAAAAATGCACATTTTTCAGCGCTCTCACGAGAAAAAGAGTTTCACATCTAGTCATCTATGTATGGTTGTTTAGACGGCAACGAAGCAACATGAGCGCAGACTGCGTTGATTTTTTTCCTATATCACCAATACAATGCCAGTTTTTTTCGTAAACTGTCACGGCTCCGGTAACACCAGCCAATCAGCTGATTCTTTCAAATTCGCTGAAAGCTAGTTAACGGTCTGATATTGGCCATACCTTGAGAATTCTTTTCACCATGAGCTATCAAACCAATTTCTTACACTTTCATTGGAGATTAAGTGTTGATTTGTAATTGCGTTCCGATCGACGATAACAAGTAATTGTTGTTGTTTTAGCAGAGTAAACATTTCCCATACTTGAAGTGATAGTCCTTGGCCGAATGTTCCGTTAACATAGAACCGACTGGCATAGTTCGTTGATATAGCTTAACAAGTGGCAAATTGATATAGCTAACATAAGCCTGGTGATTAAACCGTAAGGTGGACTGCGCTCGTCTAAATGAAAGACAACTCGTTGGAGAAGAGAAGTGGGAATTTTTTTCTCATAGCAATCATCTTTCGGCAGGCAATAAAAAACCGCCAAGTGAATTTTTGCTTTAGTGCTCTATTCTTAACCATGCGTTAAGAAGCGGAAGGAGCAGTTGATTGTAATTCAACTGCAAAACAAATAAATAAGAATTATTATTAATAATTAGAAGTACAAAAAATTATCCATAATATGGAGTGGAACTTTTTATGCGTGATTACTATAAAAGGCCCTTCAAAATACGTGCCTAGATGTTGTTTTAAAATAAAACTTATAAAAATTTCAGGTTCATGTTTCACCATTTTAATTCAAAAAACGGCTTTAAATAATTATAAAAAAATTATTGTACATCACTTATACATATGTCCACCAGGAGCACATCTATAGGTAAAATCCGCGCCAAACAGACGAGATGTCGACGCTGAAGGTTGATGGTTGATGCTCAACAACAATTTGCGCCACAACAGCAATATTCTCAACAGAAAGTCCAGTTTTGGGTCTTTCAGTTCTTCTTCTATCCTCGACAAAACCAGTCTCTTGAAATTTGTTTACCAACTTTTGAATTCTAGACTCATTCCGACGATTATTTCCACTAAAAAATTTACGAATTTTGAGATATTTTGTTCTTAAGGATCTTCCATTTTCATAATATATTTGCAGTCAAACTTCCATAACTCGAACTTCAAATACTCAAATTTTCTATAATATATCTCGAACTAAATCGAGTGACAATAGGCTTTAGAGAGCAATATAGACTCAATTTTACTCCCATAACTCAAACTTCTCTACCCTGAATTTCTCTATAACTCGAATAAGAATTTCGCACATGCTTGTCTAAGTCGAATTATTTGGGAAAATCCCAATTTATGTACTTGTTTATTTATTTTTTTTTTTTCAATGTATTCAGGGAAGTATTTATGTATTTGTAAAGCGGATGCTTTTTTTTCATTTCGATGTTTCGTTTTGTGTAACGTTTGCTAATCAGTTTTATTGGCAGGTTTTCCCCTACAGACGCCATTATTAAGCACCATAGCAGAGATTCGGATTTGAGTAGAATAGAAAGTGATGACGAGGACTCAGTAGAGGAAATTATTTATATTTGCAAACGAATGACACTACCACTGACGGCCCCTATGAGGCTTTGAACAAATAAGAATCTCTTATTAATGAAAACTACGAAAAGAAATTAGGTTTCCAGCCACTACTTTCTGTTTATTTTAATGCATTGCATCTTTTACTTGCATATGTTTGCGGCTTCTTATAAAAACAATAATATTCTATAGTTTAAAGCCTCCACAAGCCGAACATTTTCATGCGATAATGGTGGTTCGAGTTATAGAAGTTTGACTGTATATATATAATTGGCGCGTGCACACTTTTTGGGTGTTGGGCCAAGCTCCTATTGATGTTGTCCCACAAATGGAGGGACCTACAGTTTTAAGCCGACTCCGAACGGGAGAGGATTTTTTTATGAGGAGCTTTTTCATGGCAGAAATACACTCGGAGGTTAGCCATGGCCTGCGGAGGGGCGAACGCTATTATTATTCTTTCTATTTGGTGTTTCATGCACGGAGACTCGAATCTGCGCTCTTCTGAATGGTAGTTACGCACCAACCCATTCGGCTATGGTGGTCCTCGTACTTTCATAATAAGTTTCAATAATTTTAACGCGTTTTATCGTCTAAAATTGTACATCTGTCTACTTGACAAATGTGCAAGATGACATAAAAAAAGAACCGTTCTAGGAATTTTTCAATATTCGCATCTAGGCGTCACTTTTGAAATATCTTTTACTGCTTATTTATATTATATATCACTTCAAATTCGTGATAACTTAAAGCAAGGACCTTTAAAAAAATGTATTTTAAAATTAGCTTTACTATATTCGTGATGACTATTGAATTCGATTTAATTTTTTTTTTTCATTACAGAAACCAGTTTTAATGACGCCGCCTCCTTAAATTATCCACTCACCGCTGCCGCTGTGAAACCACGCGATCGCGAACGTGATCGTGAAATACTTTCAATGCAGCTGGTTATGCAACAACTAAAAATGGACAATGATAATTTGCGTAGACAGTTGGTAAATGCGAAAGAAAATGCCGATTGCTATAGGTATGCGACATAATAACTGTATTTCCACCTTATTTCGCACTGCGAAAGTCGAATCACATTTGCGTGGAACAATTCAATATTTAATGGAAAAACCTCGCTCTCAAATTAGTTTATAATTTTTATGCAGCGACTACAACTATGCAATACATTTTTCCATAAAATTGTCATTGTGCGCGTAAATGTGACTTGAGTTCATGATATTGACGTGGTAAAATAGTTAAAATCATTCTATTTTTTTCTATTTTTCCCCCCTGTGTGTGCAGACAAAAGAGCAAACAAGATAATGATGTGCTGCGTTCATATCTCAAAGCGGCACAAGACGACATAACCATACTTTTGGAAGAGAAAAAGGCCTTACTGGACACGATACGTTCGCTGCAGGTGAGTTCGCATTAAGTATTGCAAATGAGGCAGCTGTAAGGAGAATCAGAGGAGTAAATTTTCCAAGTGCTTCCCATTTACTTAAATGTGTTCAAGCCATGCACACAGACCTAACCCGAACCCGCACACACACACTAAAACACATGCCCGAATTTTTATGTGTAAAACGCCTCGACACTAAACAGCGTTACGGAATTTTTCGCATTTTGTTGTAATAAATAAAAGTTCGAAAACTCAGCAGTGTTTTTTATACTATTAAAATTTAATGCTATAATTTCTTAAATTTATATTACACTTTCTAAAATTGTGTGTATGATTTCCTTCCAAAGCTAAGAAACTCTATTTTATTTACTACTACTTTTCTTCTACTCTTCACCACCACCACCTAATGTCACTGTTTTCTATTTACAATGTGTTTTTGAAAAACAAAATCCTGAAAATTTGGCGTTAAAAAACAGTTGAATCTGAATTCTCTCAACATTTCTGATGCAAGGATCAAAGGTCAGTTTTTGGCAACAAAGCAAAAAAAAGAAACAATGTAGAAGAAATGCACTTGCAATTTGCTTTTCATTTGTAGTTTGTAAGCGTAAATTTGACTTTGACTTTTATTGCATATTTTTAAGCATTCCGCACTCGCTTAAATTTGGCAAAAAAAAAAAAAATAAACAAAACTTGAATGTGGCATGTAAGCGCATATGCTAATGACAATAAAGTTAAATGTTTAGCGCACAAAAGTAATTGGCAGATGGAAATTTTAAAGATTGGATTGTAAAATGCACAAATTTTCAATGGGAGATTAGTAAAAGCACTATTAAATATTTATTTAAATGCAAGTTTACAGATTTTACTGAAAATATCTGTAATCAGATATATTAAGTACGGCGCACAGTGGTCCAGTTGTCGGAGAAGTTGATAAAAAATTAAAAAAAATGTTTATTAATTCATACTTTTCACAGCCTCAATATGTATGCAGTTGTAGTGGCAGCCCTAAAGTTGGTTTATATTATTTATATAATCAGGAGGCGTTAAATATTTTCCTATCGGCGCAGTTTTTTGCTAAAGTTTTGAGAATAACTGATTTTCTTTATTTTTTGAACAATAGTTTTTCAATCTATTGACTATTTTAAATTCAAAAACGAATTTGGTTTAAAAACGGACTATTTTGCAATCCTTAGGAATTATTGAAGTTAAAGTCAAGAGAGAAAGAAACACTTAACAATCGCATTATTCATAAGATATCTGCTATGTGGCGCACGCACTGATGCATTTAACATAAAATCGAAAAATCATATCTATAGTTCGGTTTGGTGCTTATTCACAGTACCTATGCATTTATATTTAGTCAGTGTTCAACTATTATCAGTGTTCAAGGCACTATCCCAAAAAATTGGTCCACTAAGTGGCGTGGAGTGGAGTTATTTCGAAAAACTGTATTTATTTATATAGAGGCGCTCACAATAATGGTAGTGCGACATTTTGAAAGGTTTTAACTATTAAAAAAAGGATTAAGATATTTTCATCAACATTTCAAACTTTTTAATCAAAATTTCGAGTTTTGAAAAGAGTTTCTCGAACAAAATGCATAACACCGTCAAGAAAAAAAATTATAAAAAATCAACGCCAATTTGCGCCACTTTACACTTGAACGGTATTGAATTGATATACCAAAATTGATGTTTCGTTGGCGTAAAGATTTTAAGGAAAACGGGACGGCAGCCTATCCACCTAAATTCTGGTGGCGGAACTTGTCCTCCTTATAGATTTCAGGCAGTCTAGTCTTACCAGTAAAACTCTACTAGGGCTTGAAACGCTACCGTTTACCCGCTGTCGATGAGCTCATTCGCCGTCATTTCAATAATACCAAAGGCCCTGGGTTTAGCCCTTGGTACCTGTTTTGACCTCTATTTTCAATATTTTAAAGCGGCCCAAAACAGGTCTGCAATGTCATTCATCGTCTGCTGCATTGCCGAAGGTGTACCCGCGCTACGTTCCTAAGCGCTTTTAGAAGGCAGAGGGTAGGGTTTACACCTCAAATCTCACATGGTTAAAGCTGGAGCCGCCTTTGGTACGATGTCTTCTGTGTGGCGCAATAATAACATCAGCGTTCACACGAAAATTAGAATTTTCAAATCCAACGTAGTATCGGTTCTACTTTATGCTTGCTGTACATGGATAGTGACCAAATCCATCAATACCAGCCTTCAAGTTTTTATTAATCGCTGCCTGAGGAATATCTTCCGCATTTTTTGGTCCAAAATAATTGCGAACTCAGATCTACGGAAAAAGGCGCAAATAGAGCCAGTCGAAATGCTCATAAAACACCAAAAATGGAGATGGATTGGGCACACTCTACGCAAAAACGATGCATGCAACCCTCTCACAAATGATGGTCGCAAGCCTGGTAGGCCAAGGTAAACTTGGAGGCGAAAAAAAACGCTCAAGATGGCGCACAGGCGTGGTTGATGTCCTATGTGCCACGAGCGATTAAGGACCTGAAGAAGAAGAATTTCCTAAAAATTTCCTAAAAATTCTGATTAATAAGTTTCAAGTTTTCACATTTTGATGCTGTTCCACAAATGGAACTGTATTTATAGTGCATTTTGTTTCCAATTCAGTTTATATGTTGTTTATGTTGAAAGGAATAATGCCTCTGTTAAAAATGTTCCGTTAGATGGTGCAAGCGTGTAAAATAGATTTGCGATTGCGATACAACCGTGAAATAAGAACATATAAGAACAACAAATCGTGGGTTTTGTCTTCTAACAAAGAAACTAGGCGGAATACCAACAATAAAATTGTTCTAAAGTATTAAATTCAGAAATTTATTTTTCACTATTATTTTAGACATTTTTTTTGCTATTTTGAAATCTCTATAATTATGGAAGCAATCTATTAATAGGACTATGAATAAGTTCGTGCGGTTTTTTTTCGAAATTTGAAACTTTATTGACGTAAAATGGTTACAAATTTAATATTCAAAGTATTGTCCATCGCTTGCTACTACTTTTTCCCATCTTTCTGGCAATTCACGGATTCCCTTTGTGAAAAATTCGGTCGGTTTTGCCGCAATCCACGAATCGATCCATTTTTTGACTTCATCGTAATTACGGAAGTGCTGGTCAGCCAGGCCATGTTGCATCGATCGGAAGAGATAGTAATCGGATGGCGCAAGGTCTGGACTATACGGCGGGTGGGGTAGGACATCCCATTTGAGCGTTTCTAAGTATGTTTTGACCACTTGTGCAACATGTGGCCGAGCATTGTCATGTTGCAAAATAACTTTGTCGTGTCTATCGGCGTATTGCGGCCGTTTTTCTCGCAGTGCTCGGCTCAAACGCATCAATTGTCGTCGGTAGACATCCCCCGTAATCGTTTCATTCGGTTTCAGTAGCTCATAATACACAACACCCAGCTGGTCCCAGCAGATACACAGCATAACCTTCAGGCCATGAATATTCTGCGCCGACGTCGATGTTGAAGCATGGCCAGGGTATCCATACGTTGCCCGACGTTTTGGACTGTCGTAATGGACCCACTTTTCATCGCCAGTCACAATTCGATGCAAAAAACCCTTTCTTTTGTGCCGTTGAAGCAGTTGTTCGCATGCCATAAAACGGCGTTCAACGTCTCTTGGCTTCAATTCATACGGCACCCAATGGCCTACCTTTCGGATCATTCCCATGGCTTTTAAACGTTTGGAAATGGTTGATTGATCAACTCCCAAAGTTTTTGCAACCTCTTCTTGCGTTTGAGCCGGATCTTGATCGAGCAATTCCTCCAATTCGGTATCCATGAACTTTGGCGGCGCACCCTCGCGTTCTTCGTCTTCCAAGCCAAAATCACCACTTTTAAAGCGTGCAAACCACTTCTGGCACGTTCGCTCAGCTAGAGCATGCTCACCATAAACTTCCACCAAGATACAATGACTTTCGGCTGCTTTTTTCTTCATATTAAAATAATGAAGAAGAATTCCCCGCAAAAACACATTATTTGGCACGAAATTCGACATTTTCAAGTGTGGTAAAAATATTGTTGTTTACGCTTCAAATAAAAAACTTATACTGACGTTTGTGCCTTACGACAGTAGCTCTCCAATGAATGTTTGGAAATGTGGATCGATGGAATAATAATCAAGTTACGCCATCTGTTGTAAAACCGCACGAACTTATTCATAGTCCTATTAAATTTTCCACTTCGCGCCTAAGAAATAAAAATTTTAAAATATGAGCTGATGCTTACGATACCGTAATTGCGACGATGAATGCGCAAATACAAGGTGGCGCAAAATTAATCATCCTATCGGAAGATTTATGTTTTTTGCATCAATCATATTTGCCACTTGTAAACTAGACAGCTGCAATATACAAAACGAACGCGTAAAAGTCAAAAGAAATCATTTTTTTAGTTCGTAAAAATAATTTTTTTAGTTCGTAAACAAGTTATTAAGAAAAAAACTAACGGATGATTAATTTTGCGCCACCTTGTATTAGTTAACGAGTTTTAAAAATATTGAAAGCATTTTTTGGATCAATTTTGAACTTTGAAAATTAGACTTTTACTTGAAAAATGCAGCTACACACTAAAATAGTGAAAATTTCACACCTAACCCCCTTTTTTTCTTTTTTGACCACTGTGCGACGCCAGAGACTGTTTTATTTTTTGCTCTCAACACGCATTTTTAGTTACTATAAATCTTCTGCGCTATCGCTTTGATTTTTCTGCTAGAGCTTTATTTCTTTCTTGAATTTTCAGCGTTAATTACACTTAATTTTTCTTCCAAATATTTTCTCATTCCCTCTTTGTACACTTTTCATTTTTTTAAGCTTAAAAATGCTATTTTATTACAAAAAACATTTAGTTGTCACATTATTTTCATCCGAATTTTTACGTTATACCCACATTTAAGTAATGCATTAATCTCTTTAATCCCTCGTTTCCGCGCTCACTCGCTCGCTGGCTGGCATTGGCAAAGTAGCTTCAACTGACATCATCGAATATAAATAGAAAAGGCGATGGCAACAGGTAACACAACTGCATGGATTGCATACAGTGCTGCGGCGAGAATAACAATCCATGAAATACAATACCACCAGCAACGGCAACAACAACAACTACAGCAGCTACAACATCAGCAACATCAGCAACACACATGCGGCGAAGGCTAAGTAATGCATTCCTTACTTTGTCTATTTTCAAATCATGCCGAAATTCGCGGCAATCGTCGAGGGAGCAATACAACCAATAACTGTTATTTGGTTAAAACAACAAATATTCCGTTCAAATGTACTCGTTAATGTACTATATTTTACTCTAAAAACTTACTCTTTGTTGTTTTTTTTTTTCATTTCTATAAGATTATATTAAATTTTTTTATCAAACTTAACTAAAATTTATCTAGGTTTTAAAAAGACTGAATATCGCTTTGCGTTGTGTTGTTCAAGAGTAAGAAAAATAAAATGCGTTATTTAATTTCGATAAAAAAAAATGCTCAAAATTTGTGTTTGCATAGCGAATTGATTTTCTAGCTCAGCTTTCATCATTTAGTTATTCTCCTATGTTTTTAATATAACTATTATACAAGGTGGCACAAGACTAATCAATCTATTGGAAGATTTATAATTTTTTGCAAATGGCGTCGTATGTCAATCGTAATTGACACTTGTGAACTCGATAGCTGCATTAGACAAACAGAAAAGCAATGGTGCGCTCGTGAAAATAAAGAGTTTCCATCATTCAAAAACACATTTCTTTTAATTTAGTTAAAAAGTTATTCAAAAACGAAATTGGATGATTAATTTTGTGCCACCCCGTATTACTTATATAAACCTCGATCATATTGAACATTGCGACCAATTATTAAAAGTATCCAAATGCGTGTGGCTTTAAGTCTCGAAGTGAGTTACAAAGATTATATATGTTTGTGAAATTGATTGGGAATAATGTCCAATCGGCGGTCACAAAAGCGCTTAGTCACGTGAGCATGTTAATCACTGCTTTTTTATATGGGGGAAAATATTGTCTGCGTTGCAATATAAGCGGAAAACTTAAAAGCTATTGTAAATGCAAAAGAGATTACGATCCGTTTGTATTCGTATGTCATCGTCCCACTCGGATAATACGATAGACGAATCGCGTAATTTATTCTTCGTACGATGGCCGATACGTTTACGGATGGGACGTTTTGAGCGCTGTTGACTCACTCAATTCAGTCAGATTCTCAAGACAGGTCTCTGGGGACCGGCGCTGATCTTTCCCACAAGCAGAACAGTATTTCCGAACTTTATGGAGGTCTTCTTCCCTTTTCAAGGCAAAGCAAGGAAGTGATTGAATATTTTTTTGTTCCTCGAAATGAGCGCTCATTGCCACCCACATTCTGAGATAGTTTGTTTTTATGGGAATTTTTATAAAGATTCTAAAAAAGTTGAAAATAATTTTCACTCTACCACCTTGATCAAAAAGTTCGCGGAAACGAACTCGAAACATTTCTACAACTCCATTTCGGCCTTGGTACTTTAGCGTAAGTAGACTAGCCTGTCATCTTAGAGGTTGTGGGTTCGAATCACACGTAAAGCACGGTCCTCGCACTTTTCCAAATTTACCTACTTTCCCTGTTTCTAAAGCAAAAAAAAATCTCATTCCTCAAACCCAAAAATGTATCCTTTCCATCCTTACTCCCGCACAATAGTCAGCGCATTTTTGCATTGTGGCTGCTAAAACAAGCAAAAACAAACAGTTACACATTAAGTGGCGCCAACAAGAGGAAGCGGGAAATCGCGCCAAATTTAGCGAAGTCCTCAACCATCTGTGCGATCCTTCTGCCAGAAAAATGTGAAACACAGATGGCGCTCCAAGCAATAAGAAGGCGTTGTTTCTAAGCAACGACAGGTGGGCATTTCCACCACTTAGGACTGGTAGCGGCAGGCTAATCAACTTCCCTGTCAGAAATCAAATAGATTAACGAAACCAACGCAAGATAAGTCTTGTCGAGGCCCTATGCTTCCGAGAGGTGTGAACGAGGAAATAAAAATCGGTGTAACCATCAGAGCCGTCTTCGATTTTCCATTACTTTCTTTCGGCTATTAAAACGCTGAAGTGGTTTCCCGTAGTGGTTTTTTAACTCCATCAAATAGAAAAAAAAAAACAAAAACAGGGAGCCTTATCAGATGAATTTGATGGCTGTTGTGGCTGTTCTATTCGTTTCGTTCTTTGTCAAAAATTCACAGATAATAATGGCAGTGTGCGACGGTGCGCTCTCAGTGCAAAATCCACGAGTTGTTGTCCCACAAATCCTTTCTTTTTTGGCGAATTCTTTCACATAAACATCGCTTAATGCCCAAAAAATAGTCCTTATCAACTGTATGACCTTCTGGCAAAAATTCGTGGTGTACAATACTGCTGTAATCCATAAAATCCGTGAACAACGCTTTCTTTTTTCTTTCTGAAAACGAGATGGTTTTCATTCGGAGCTCTCCACTTACTCGCCTGATGTCTGTATTAAGTTTCGTCCTCATATGCCCTCGTCTTGTCGCCAGTAATGATGCGTTTGTTGAATGTTGGGTCGGACTCTGTTTGCGGCAACACAAACTATCTACAATGTCCTGAACGGATCCATAAGTAATGTTCAAATGCTCTAGCATCTTTTTGATGGTTAATCTGCGGTTATTGATCAACTTTTCTTTCACTTTGTTGATGTTTTCATCAGTTTTCGTTGTCGACGGCCTGCCACTTCGTTTGTCATCCTCGATGGACTCTCTATCTTTTTTGAAGCGTCCATGCCACTCGTAAACGACTATTTTCTTTAGAGATTTCAAAATAGTTTCCCAAAATTTCTAAGCAAAGTTTAATACAAACTCTTTGTTGCACATTCAAATTCAATTTTAAAACTGTAAAAAATCGAAAACGCGTGCCGAGGTAGATTTACTCTAGACGACGTAACTTTTGCAAATTTCAAGCAATAGCGATAAAATTTTGGTAGGAATGTTAATCAGAGATGTGGCAACCTATCAAAAAACAAAAAAAAAGCACGATTCAAATCAGTTGACTTAGAGCGCCACCTGGCGGTTGATCCGGGAACTTTTTGATCAAGGTGGTATTTTCCTTCTACTTCCAACTGATCGTCATTATTACACAGCAGGCGTGTGATTTTGCCCTATTTCTCCAAACTTTACTCTTGGCCAGTCGGTCAGTAGGCCAGTGATTCGTGGTACCGCGAAATATAATTTCTTCGTACCTAAAAATTATTATTATGCCATTCTGTGTATTTTCAAAAGAAGTGGAATCATCATTCATTCTGTGTGCTCGAAAATATTTACATTTACGCGCTCAAACTCAAATCCACTACCAATAAAAATGAATGTGGGGTTTGTAGAAATGGTCGCATTGCTGGAATTTTCAGGATAAAAAGTACATGAATTGGTGCTTACACCAGGTTCTCAACATAAAAAAATAAAATTGCAAATGAGAAAATATTGTTAGGGAAAAATATTTCCTTTGGTCGTTAAGTGGTTAGGTCCTTCGAAAATTTTGTCTGTGGAAACATCTCTTTTTTGTAGTATAGTGATTACCATATATGCAGAGGGGGATGTAGCGTTGCTGTGGTCGAATAGATCTTTGACCAGCTGGTGGTTTTTAAGAAGCGAACTGCTTGTGTTGATTTTTTTTTTTTTTTGTTTTTTAGAATTGTACAATCGGCTTTTCTAATAATTGCTAATAAACAATGTTTTTATTTTCGGTTGCTTTGAAGCACTAGAAAAACATTACATCTTTTAATAGTTTTGATATGTTTGTTTCATTATTATTGTATGTTTTGGTGTTTGCTTTAAATATTTTTTTTTCTTTAGAATTGTAAAATCACCATTTCCAATAATTTTTTAAAAATTATGTTTACATTTTCGGATTTTTTTTTAAATACTTAAAAAATATTGAATCTTTTTAAAGTTTTATTGTTGATTTTTTGTTTCATTATTATATGTTTTGCTGTTTGCTTTTAGTAATTTTTTTTTTGTTTTTTTGTTTTTATACATTTTTTGGTTGTTTTAGAATTGTGAAATCCTCATTTCATATAATTTGTAATAAATTATGTTTATATTTTCTTTTCTTTTGATATACTTGAAAATATTTAATCGTTTAACCCTTTGGGAACGAGTGTCGGCATATAGCCGCCCAAGCCGTTTTACCATTCCGGACGCGTCTCTATTTTTTTTTCTTTAGAATTGTAAAACCACCATTTCTAATAATTTTTTAAAAATTAATATATGTTTACATTTTCGGATTTTTTTTTTAAATACTTAAAAAATATTGAATCTTTTTAAAGTTTTATTGTTGATTTTTTGTTTCATTATTATATGTTTTGCTGTTTGCTTTTAGTAATTTTTTTTTTTGTTTTTTTGTTTTTATACATTTTTTGGTTGTTTTAGAATTGTTAAATCCTCATTTCATATAATTTGTAATAAATTATGTTTATATTTTCGTTTATTTTGATATACTTGAAAAATATTTAATCGTTTAACCCTTTGTGGACGAGTGTCGGCATATAGCCGCCCAAGTCGTTTTACCGTTCCGGCGCGTGCCAGCATATAACCGCCCAAATTAGTTCGTAGCTGCAAGGCTCGCGACGTCCGTCTGAGCGATAAGATACGCATAGGTATAGTAAAAGAGTCACGTTTCCTTTCAAAGGCATTAGGGTCCATAAGCGATGAAGTCTTAAACTTACGATGTGAGCCGACGGTAGAGTCAGAACGAATTTCAGTTCTTCGATTCAGTCTCTCAGTGCCACTGTCAGAGGAACCAGAAGGCTTTTTATTTATTTTATATTTTATCCTACACACGATGGCTAAGCGCGATCTAGAGATGATACGTTAGATAGTGACAGTTCTGACTAATATTAATTTGACTCTGATAAGACGGAAGATGACGGAATTACTTCGTGAAGTGGAAGTGAAATCCGTGCAATACGGAATCCACTCAGGCATTTCAACATTAGCAGTGATAGCAGTTTGTTTATAATTATTTTTTGATTTTATGAAAAAGTTTTCTTGTGTTAAACAAAACCTTAGTTTTTATAACATTCAACGTATTTATTTTCTTTACTGCGCAATCCAATACCTCTCGTCCTCAGCGACGCTCGCCTGCCGAGCGGCTCCGTCCCCAAAGGTTTAATAGTTTTATTGTCGATTTTTTGTACTTCAGTTTGATTTTTTTGAATATTTTTTTTTTAAATTAATTGCTCATTTTTTATGGTTTTTTAATTTCAATTTAATTGAAATATTTCTATTTATTTCTGTTTAATTCATTTTATTTAAATTTTATGCAAACTACAATATTTCTGTTCACTTTTGTCCTTACAAACAAAGCTATGGTTAATACAAATTGTAATTAGTTCCACATTTGGGGTATTCATAAAATTAAATTTTTAATTTGTTTAATAAAACGATGAAATTTGTTTTTCTTATGCATATATTGAACAATTATAGTTTCTTTTAAATTTGTTTTTACAAAATTTTTATCCAACTACTTTCAATTAATTCCTTTTCTGTGACTGTGAATACCCCTATTAGTATTTATGAACAGCATTAATAACAAATCGTTGTGATTCAATATCATATCAATAATCGTATCTAAAGAACCAAAAAAAATTATAATAAAAATGTTAAATATTAAATATACTAAACTCGCTTTACCAACGGCAATTAACACACAAGAAATTATATGCGATTTACAAAATAAATTATATGTGTATGTGTTGTTTATATTCGCGAGATTCCATTTTTGCTATATAGCAAAAATTATGTGTATTAAGAATTAGTAACTACTTAGGCCACTGGTCTAAATAAAATTACTATTAAAAGTAATAAAAATTGTAGAAGCTGTTTTATGTGAAATTGTAAATGAATTAGAGGATTTCAAGTTTTCATATTTTTTTAATAAATTTTAATATTATTTTGATACATAATTTGTTTTTAATAATTATTTTATTTTTGTGGTCTTTTGTTCCTACTTGGAACCTTAGGATACATATGTATATATGTACATATATATATTTTTTATTTTTGTAAACAAATTTCAAAGCCTTTGGGCGCTTTTTTCGAAACACAGTTTGTTATGTTTAATTTGGTTTTTATAATAGAATGTCAGCCCAAATTAAGTGCATAAATAAATAGTCCAAACATTTAAAAAGGAATTGAATTTTCAATATCAAACAATGTGCATTATCGACCAACTTGCGGATAGTTATTATTGTTAATATTTTATATAAAAAAAAAAACTTAGATGCTCCTTAAGTACCTCAGTTTATGTTCAACAATATTTCGATTTTTGTTAAAGCTCCAAATATCCGGTTAACGAGCACTGTGAGCAGCTCCATACTCGCCCGAACGCCATGAATAATTTGTAAAACTTCAAAAAAAAAAGAGAGCTGACAAAAAAGGCAAACTAATCAAAACACACACTGAAATTACCCGAGAAAAGTTTCGAGTTTCACAAATTTTCGAGTAAGTGCCGATTTACACACAGTGACATCTGGACGGGAGATACTGGAAGTTCTCTTTTAATGCTTTAATATTTCAATGAAGAAGGCAAACTGGATTAGTTAAATAATGTATGTATAATTTGTTTTTCCGTTTATTTACATATACAGTCTGTGTCAGAAAAAAGGAACCGCGATTATTCACGAAGTTTACAAGTATTTAAATTTTTTTTTACATGAAGTATGTACAAAACTACGTGTCGCAATTACTCAATAAGCCGTGTAGTCTTCATGGTTGTCGGGTATAGCCTGGCATTTTCTTCATACTTTGAACCAGCTTTTCGACAAACAGGATTAGATTTTGCGAACTTGTTGCACGAGTTGCTTTAAATCATGGACTGGCCTTCCGGCAAGATGCGTTTTCATAGTTCCCTACACATTTTCAATGGGGTTGTCGTCTGGGGACTGGGAGAGCCCGTCCATTACTGTGACATCATTTTCTTGTTTTGTTGTTTCTCAATGTGTTTTTTTGAGAGTAGTGGTTTTGACGATGTGAGACGGTAGGATATGTTCGCCTCCTTCAGTCGACGTTCGATGGTGTTAATACTGACATCTATTCCCTTTTAAGCAAGAACTGATCGTGCTTGGCGTAATCACAAAGAAGGTTCCCGCTTAAAAAGTTGGACGATCACTTTATTCTGCTTCAAGCCACGCTCGGAAAAGTCATCAACATTTTTGTACACCTTATACCGCTGATTCCACATCACAGCAAATTTTTTTGATTTTTTAATTACTTTTGCAGCTGCGGCGTTAGATAAGTTCGGTGCTTTCGAATGCGTGCATAAAAATACCGCCTCAAAACTCTTCGCGTACTTCTCATTTATTTATTTTTGGTTGCGTTTACGGGAAAGTTTCGAGTTAGCACTGGCGTCGTAGCCCTTCAGTGGGACTATTATGCAGCAAAAAGTAAAGCGAAATATATCTTGAAGTTACAAGAAAAAAACCGGTTCTTTTCTTCTGACACAGACTGTATGTACGAGTATAGTCATATATGATCATAGCACCAATTTTGTACGGTGTCTGATACGCTCACGTGTCATACTATATGAGCAATTTGGACATATTTTGCTTAATGAAAATTTTTAGGAAATGGCGAGGTACTCGTATGATTCAGAAAACGTTCAGGGTTGTTGTATTAATTGTTTTTTCTAAAATCTTTCAAAAGCTTGCTCTTGCAATATTAGTTCTAGTGTAACAGAGAATCTTAGGAAAAATAATTCAGCGTAGAGCTTTTCGGTGATATTATTGGGTTTGAGGGAAAGTTCTGTCGTATTTGAATTAGGTAATTCAAGTAATTTTTCTTGTAAATAAAAAAAGATCTGACTAGTGAGTCATTGCGAATTTTTTTTTGTTCTTTTACCTGCTGCATAATATATTGAGTTGGCAGCTAAGTAATTGTGGATTTTTTTTAGAAAATCAAAGACAATTTTTTTGCCATCTTTCAGGCAGCATCATAATCCCACGTTCATAAAACTTCTGGTTTTTATTAGCACAAAACTGATTTTAGCACAAACTAATTTTTGCCGAGTGGCCAAAGATATGTGTGGCCTTGCGTTGTCATGATGAAATACAATACTTTTTCGATTTGTCAATTCGGGCCGCTTTTCCTCAACTGCATTTTTTAATTTCGTTAGTTGTTCAATGCAGACATCAAAACTGATAGTTCGGTTGGGTGGTAAGAGTTCAAAGTAGACAATTCCTTTGTAATCCCACCAAACTGATAGCAAAACCTTCTTTTGATGAATATCAGCTTTTGATGTTGTTTGAGTTGATTCACATGGCCTTCTCCACGATCTTTTGCGCTGGATATTGTTGTCGTTTTAAAAATGGATCATTTCCATTACTTTTCTTTAGCAAATCGCAGCTGTTAATGCGTTGCGTTAAATGCGTTTCTTTCAGTTCGTGAGGAACCCATGTGACGAGTTTTTGAACATAGCGAAGTTATTTTAAGTGATTTTCAATGCGTGCATGTGAGTAAGGTAGGTAGGTGAATCTTCTCTCCAATCTCACGTGTTGTACTGTGACGATCCGAATCGATTATTGCTTTGATTAGGGCGTCATCAACTTCAACTGGACGACCAGAGCGTTTTTTATCTTTGAGTGAAAAATCACCAGAACGAAATTTGGCAAACTCATTTTGACACTGCCGTTTTTTTAAGGCTTCGTTACCATAAACAGCACATAATAGCGTTCGATCGAGTTGACCATGATATCTTGCTATACAAGCTCAGGAAATATGGCGTCTGCGGCAAAGCGTTAGACTGGCTTAGGTCATATCTAGCTGGCAGGCACCTGCAGGTCAAAGTGGATGGCCACCTATCCAATGAATATGTGGCTAACTCTGGTGTTCCGCAAGGTTCTCACCTCGGTCCGATTCTTTTCAGCATATTGGTGAATGATATTGGTAACGACTTCAACTCGGAATACCTACTCTTTGCAGACGTACTTAAAGTTTATCGATCAATCACTAGTGTGCTGGATAGTCATCTACTACAACAGGACGTCGATAATCTCTCTGGCTGGTGTACAAGGAACAAACTGGGTCTCAACTTTAAAAAGTGTGCTGTGATATGCTTCTCGAGATCGCGCACTCCCTTACCTGCAGTGTACACACTCAATGGTGAGAGGTGGATGACATCAAAGACCTCGGTGTCACGATTGACACAAAACTAACTTTCCACAAGCACATAGACGGAATAACTCAGAGAGCTTTTAAGATACTCGGATTTATAACTAGGAATAGTAAAGACTTCAAGAATTCCTACTCCCTGATTTGTCTTTTCAAAACTCAAGTTCTTCCAATACTGGAGTACGGATCCATAATCTGGTCTCCATACACTGAAGCAGGCATTACTAGACTTGAAAGAGTGCAGCGTAAGCTCTGCAAAACCTTAGCCTTCCGACATTCATCATCAACCGTTTCAGCTACAGAAGATATCTACATTCGGTACAACATCAACAGTCTGCGGGCTCGCCGTCGCATAACTCTGGCGTTCTTTTATAAAGTGGTAAATGGTATTATTGATGCCCCGGAAGTACGCAGCTCCTTCGAGCTTGCCCCGGCTGGTCTCACTCTTAGGAATAGTCGTCTACTGAAAACAGTCGCTACTTATAAAAGCTACGTCTATCACGGCCCGTGCAATAGAATAGCCATCAGCGTCAACTCACTTCATGGTGTTCTCGATTTCTATGGTGGAACCTACGATACTTTTCTGCGAAATGCCAAAAATATCATCCTATAGATTTTTCTCAAGAACCGTCTGTCCCATATTCTTTATCATTGTATTACTTACCAGCCCTCTATAAATTCTGATTCTGTACCCTCTTTTTATTTGTATGTATATTGCCGATTGGCGTTTGTTAAATAAATAAATAAATAAATAAATAAATAACTTTCTATGAACTTGCGATGCGGTTTTCCCTTTGCGGAAATAAAAAAGCAAAATATGTCGAAAATGTTCCTTTTGATTTTCCATTTTTCAACGAACTCCAAACGAAAACTGTTTTACATTTGTACTACGTCTGCAAATCTAAAAATTCAACTGAAACCATCTATGAGTGAAATCCGCAATTACTTAGTTGCCAACCCAATGAAAGGAGTCCGTGTTTTGCTGTTTATCATTTACTTGTGATATTTAAAGTGAAAGACCTGTCAGTAGATAAAGTGCAATTACGACACTGCATTTTGTATGGATTCTAGAAAAGAAGCATCGCATCAACACGCGGTTGCATGTAAAAATGTATGTGCGGTATTTGGAAAAAATATAGGAAATGTTCGTAGTTGTCAAATATGGTTTAGCAAATTTCATTCCGGCTAACTGAGCCTTCATGAAAGTAATCAATCTGGACCAATTTGGACTATCTAAGATCGATAATGATGTTTTGCGATCCATTTTGGAAAATAATCCACATTTAACATGACGAGAAATTGCAGGAAAGTTTGGCATTCATCATATAACTGTTGGAGTTCACATTAAATCTCTTGGGTTTGTGTTAAAGCAAAGTGTTTGGGTTTCACATGAAATATTTTCTTTAAAATACGACAGAACTTCAACCAATCCAACTCCAACCCAATATTATGTGAGGACATGGAACCTGGTATTTATATATTTATAATTCTCTTATTTTAATGCAAACTGTTTTTAGCCACTACTGTTTTTTATTTTCTATTTAAGATGTAGATCACAGCATCATTTTTTTTTAAGCTGTGGCATTTTTGTATCTCATTTTAAAAGATTCAAACCAATTGAGTTTTAAGACGTGGTAATATTTTTTTTTTTTTCATTTATATATAGTCAACATTTCTGTAATAATTTGAGTGATTTGTTTTTAATATTGTGTGTTTTTTAATTCAGCCTCGTTTTAAATCAAAATGTAATAAACCTGAATGTGAGTTATTTAAACGTTTCCATTCCTTTCATCTGTATTCTTTTACTTTAACTGTTAAATACTTGTATACTTGAAAAAAAAAACCTAAAATTCCAAATGAGTTTGGTTGAACTAAATTTTCCTATCCAAAGTGCGTTAAAATTTTCGTTGCGAAGAAATTAGGAATAAAAATATTAAAGTTTGCAAAAATGTTTATTAGTAAATAAAATTATTTGTGGTGTTTAAAGAAATTCAAAGCAAACATGTAATACTAAAAATAAAAATTGTAAGAAATAAACTTTTAATAAAACAAAAAATTTATTTAATAAAAAAAAAAAAAAAATTAACTGCAAAAAAATAAAAACAGAAAATATGTGTAACTTAAACAGTTAAAAATTTTCAAATTGCCTATTCATATACTTAAACTAATACATACATATGTACATTGAGAAATTTATATGTATTATAGAAAACTATTACATTTACAAAAACAAAATTAGCATATGCGTACATATGTATAATAAATTTTAGTGTATTTTAAAAACAAATATTTACATATATTTTCTTGTAGTTAGGAGATTATATTACAAAGAAAAAAAAGTATATTAAAAAAAGTAATAAAATAAAAAAAAAGTTATTATAGTAATAAAAAATGTATTAAAAACAAATTATATTAACAACAAAATTATATAAAAACAAAATTATATAAAAGAAAATTATATAAAAAAATCTAATACACATAAACGCAAGATCCGTAACGATTTGCACATTTTAAAATTTATGATACTTAAATAAAAATTCATAAAAAAATTGATAAAAAAAATTTGTTAAAAAAAATGAAAATTCATAAAAAAAAAATATAAATCAAAAAAGCAGCAATGCGAAACAATTGATCAAATCAAATTTAAAACTTAAGTCAACCTTTAACCTCATAAGTGTCGCAGCAGCATTGTTGTTTGAATGTATTTACATTTATAGTTATACAATAGCATTAAAATCGATGTGTAATTATTAAAAAAAAAAGTTAAAAATTTAAAAGTCGCTATAAATAATGAAAACTATTAAAAATAAAAATTAACTGCAAAATAATTAGATACTGAAATTGACTTAAAAATGAAAATCATTAAAAAAAGTATAATCGCATAAGGTAACAATTAAATTACCCATAATTTATATTAAAATAAAGAAAAAAAAGAGGATAAAAAAATAAAGTTATAAGTACTCAAACAAAAGCATACCTTCATGCATACATAGATTCCTTGAAAGTTTTTAAAACAAAATCAAAAATAATTATACCTATGCATACGCAAATCATGAACTATAGCAAATAGAAACATACATAAATACTAAAATACAAATTAAAATTATATTATTGTTGTTCCACTACAAGGAAAAGAAAAAAGTGTGTATATTTGAATTTATAAAATTGCCTAAATAAAAATATTATGATAAAATAAAATATGCCGTGGATGATTTATTGCAGAAAAATATAAAGTAATTCCCTTCATTTGGTTATCACTAGACATCGGATTCTTATGCAGTGCATATTTTTGTTTAACATCACATGAAGTTCGCACCTAGGTAGAAACTCATCATAATAAAATATTCAATTTGCATAAAAATTCGATCTCTAGTTATCACTCTGTTTGTTTTGCTGCAGTGGGGGAAATTGTATTTATGCGGAAGGCGTTGTGTGGTCACAATTGATGGTATATCCTTTGAAACATTCACTGGCTGCGCTGGAGCGCCTCAGAGAAGTGTTTTAGGTCCGCTACTCTTAGTGCTTCACTCGCCAAAGGCATAAGCAAATGCTTCTAATTGGCTAATTTCCTGTTCTATGCTGACTGCTTCTGCTTTATTTCCAGTTAAAAATAACACAATCGACAGATGTTCATGCAAACTCGTTGTACCAGCCTTTCATAGTGCCTAAGTGTGGTGCTTCAACGCCACAAGTATGTAGAATAAGTCGTTCAATTATGCACTTCCGTCTCCATAATTCCATAATCCACGTTAAAAATCGTAACAATAATCGCACGAAAATTTTCACGAGTTAATTCCATATTTTGAGCGAGATGAATTTTTCAACTCACCAAAATAAAAAAAAAAACAAATACAACTCATAAGTGAAAACGTTATAAAGGGTTTTCCAATGACAGGTGTTATTTTGAATAGCCTGCTATTTCGGTAGATGTCACTTTTGAAGCTGTAATTTTTTGATATTTGACAAGTAGAAACTACGCCATTAATAAAAATGGAACGATACACGCGTAAACAACGCATTGAAATTATTAAAATTTACTATAAAAATGGTGAAAATTTGGCAGAGACGGTTCGTAAAACTCTAACATTTTTGGGTCATCTTGAAGCATCTTGTCAGACCGCAATAGAGAAATTGGTGAACAAATTCGAGCTGTTGGGACAAGTTAGTGATGTGAAGAATAAAACTCGTGCACGTCGCTCAAGAACAGCCGAAAATATTGCTGTTGTAGCCGAAAGTGTTGAAGAAAACCCAGGTTTGTCCATTCCTCGTCGTTCTATGGAATTAGGCATTCCACAAACGTCTTTACACCGTAGTTTGCATAAAGATTTAGGTCTTAAGGCTTATAATGTCCAGTTAACACAAGAACTCAAGCCGGCCGTTCATCCACAACGGCGTATCTTTGCTGATTGGATCCTTGAAATGCATGAAAATGATCCGGAATTCCATCGAAAAATCATCTCGAGTGATAAGGCCCATTTCCAACTCGGTGGCTTCGTCAAAAAGCAAAACTGTCGGATCTGGGGCTCAGAAAATCCAAGAGTTATTGTTGAAAAGCCTCTCTATCCTCAACGTGTGACTGTTTGGTGCGCTTTAGGGTCCGGTGGAGTCATTGGACCTTACTTTTTCCGAAATGAAGCTGGAACAACAGTTACGGTGAATGGATTGCGTAATCGAGAGATGATTAACGATTTTTTATGTCCGAAATTGGATGGTATTGATCTGGACAACGTTTACTTTCAACAAGACGGCGCACAGTGGTCCGGCGGCCGGACAAAATTCAATTTTTCAACATTTTTGAAATAAAAATTTGATAATGCAGATATTTTCTTAAATACTCAAGGCAGATTTCCTGAAAATATTACTTAATTTAAAAAATTTTTGATTATAGTTTTTTGACTTTAAACATGAAATTGTATGCAAATCGTACTTCATACAAGAGTTTCATTTTCATGTCTGCAAATAAATATTACCATTTGATTGTTAACCAAATATTGAAAAAAAAAGATAATTGAATATATTAACGGAAACAGTAATAATTCTCTTAAGTTGTGGTACAAAATCCAATTTTTTTTTTTTTTTTGAAATTTCAAAATTTTTCGAAATTGTTTTTTTTAAAGATCATTTTTTCGAGTGGTCCACACCGGTCCACTTGAAATCAACATGAGTGATGTAGCCACATATTTCAGCTATGATCTCAAACTGAAACCTGTTGCGCAAAGTTGCGCAAATTAAAAATAATGTAGCTTTTGTGCATTAGGCGGCCGCCGTAGCCGAATGGGTTGGTGCGTGATTACCATTCGGAATTCACAGAGAGAACGTTGGTTCGAATTTCGGTGAAAGCAAAATTAATAAAAACATTTTTCTGATAGCGGTCGCCCCTCGGCAGGCAATGGCAAACCTCCGAGTGTATTTCTGCCATGAAAAAGCTCTTCATAAATATATCTGCCGTTCGGAGTCGGCTTGAAACTGTAGGTCCCTCCATTAGTGGAACAACATCAAGACACACACCACAAATAGGAGGAGGAGCTCGGCCAAACACCCAAAAAGGGTGTACACGCCAATTATATATATATATATAGCTTTTGTGCATTTACCCACAGGCAAAACGTTACATATGGCTTATGCAATTTTGTGTAAAAGACAGAAAAAGACATCACAGACCCCATCAGCATTAAGAGACAACGAAAAAAAAAAATTTTTAATAAAAAAACAAAATTTTTTTTTAATATTATTACAATATTAATATGATATATGTATAATGTAATGTATAAAACACTATATACAATAAAATTATATATAATAATATAACATTTTTATCTGTCACTAGAGGAACGGGCATAAGCCGATTAGAATATTAACGAACATCTGAGAATTGCTTGTAATAATAAAATCAAAATGACGTATAGTTTTGAAAAAAAGGAGTTATTTATTTTTTTGCGTTCTTCAGAAAAAAAAGTTTTGAGTCAAAGAAGTTAGAATTACAAGATTACGTTCTTGAGAAGCTTCAATACCATGATGATGAACAAAATCGAAGAATCAATTCTAAAGGAAACCGATCCATCCACATTTCAGTTTGGCTTGTCCACTTTACATGCATGGATAAGATTTTTCGAATGTTTACTATACATATCATATCGATTAGAGTTCAAAAAATGGCAGGCTAGAAGTCTAGAAGAAAAAAATAGTTTAAAAAATAAAAAGACATCTGTCCAAGCAGCATTCAAAAGTCGAATGGGATTATTGGTGGATATTCCTAAAACGGGTGGTAGTGGAACGACAAATGATGGGAACACGGCTCGCAGGTTTTTTAATGATCTTGAAGTATCATCAGAAATTACTGGAATTGATATTCATTTAATCAAGCGGTTTGTCACTATTTTACAAACAATATCGTCTGGTCTTGATATTAATATTGAAGCATTTCAAAAATATGCTCTTGATTCTGCTAAACTATTTGTCCAACTATATAATTGGTATTACATGCCGGCTTCCGTGCACAAAATATTAATTCATGGGAGTTTAATTATTAAACATGCTTTGCTGCCTATTGGCCAACTCTCCGAAGAGGCTCAGGAAGCACGCAATAAGGATTTGAAAAATTTTAGACAAACCAATACACGAAAAATGTCGAGAACTGATACAATGACTGATTTATTAAATGCTTTGCTTTGTTCATCAGATGTAGTTATAATATCAAAAACTAAGGTTCCGAAAAACAAGCCAAAACCATTTTCAAAAAAGGTTCTTGCGCTTTTAAATTTGAAAAATGATCCAGCCTCAGAAAACAGCTCATCATAAACCGAGGATTCTGAATCATAAAAAAAAATTAAAAATGAAAAACAAAAAACAAAAAAACAACTAAATATCCAAAAAAAAACAAAAAAAAAATTTAAAAATTAAAAATAAAAAAAAATTAAAAATAAAAGAAAATTTAAAAATATAAAAAAAAAAAATTAAAAAAAAAATAAAAAATAAAAAAAATCTAAAAAACAAAAGAAAAAATGAGGAGAGAATAACCTTACCGTAAACCTCCACGTGGTACTCTCTGGGGTCGTGAAAAATGTAAAAATGAACTCACCAGCTAATTACAGAAGTAAAAATTTATTTATAGTATACAATGAATTTAAAATTTGCTAAAACTAAGGTCAGATTCGCCATCACTGATCCTTAAAATCCCTAAATATATATTTTCAGCTTAATTAAATGAGTTTTTGAATTTTGTCCGCCAACGCCTTCTGGTCGGACCACTGTGCGGCGCTACGTGCCATCTTTTTAATGAGTTAGTGCGTTGGTGGTTATATCCATAGCTGACTTCCAGTGAAAGCTTGGTGACATTCGGTTCAGTGGAAGTGAAGTTATTGCGTATAAAGTGTCAGTATGTTTGTGCCATCGGTACAAAAATGAATTTCAAACAAAGATATGGCTCCCTGTGTCTTCTACCTATTCGGAAAATTGCATTTGACCATGAAAATAAAACGTTTTGCGTCCGTAGAGGCCATCCAAAATGCTTGTACCGACATCCTGAAGGACATTTCGGTCAATGACCTCAAACACTCTTTCGAAAAGCTTTTAGATCGAGCAAAATAGTGTTTCGGGGCCAAAGTGGACTATTTTGAATAAATAAGCTCCAAGTTACCAGAACAAAGCTCCTGTCGTTTATATTTTAGCTCAGTCTTGTTTATGTTGGATTTCACCTTGTATAACCAATGTCTTTTCATCAAAATGTTCATAACAAAAATTTATATGGACAGGACAGGTATCAATGACGTGCTGAATATTTTCTGGGGCATTCAAGTTACAAACTGGACAAGCAGTAGAAGCTACTTGTTTAAAAGGCCTTGCATTTAGATTAAGAAGCCCCCCTCCCCCCTTGCACGAAATATCAAACTTATAGCTTAAGCAGACAAGTCGTCACTGAAATAGTTGATGTTTATAAGTGGTAAATCAGTACTCACATCGTGAGATGACATTTTTTTCGCTGAGTTTAAAAATACCGAGAATTCTTTGACAACGTTTTTCTATAAGCTGCGGAAAATATGCCCTCAAGGAAGCAGAAGAAACGACATTTAGAGGATTCATATTAAAAGTTTACGATAAATCTTTAGCAAGGATATGCAGAAGTCTGTCATTTGGCAGAGAAATACAGTGAAAAACACTACGGAAGCAGGTTGGTTTCAATGTGGATCATGTAATTCAGCGTGTTTGCAGACAAAAAGATCAGTTTTTTAATAAAAAAAAAAGTTCCTCTACTGGCTCATATTTCTCTACATCCAAAACCTATGAACAATAAAACATAATCGATCTTGAACATGTATCAAAGATTTTTAGTTTGTATACTTCAGCTGCCTAGTACACAAAAGTAAAATATGATTTACATACGACGACATTTAGGTTAGGTTGAAGCGGTTGTCCACTGTTGACACACTCAGGCTCATAGTCCATTGTGTTGCCGTGTGGGGAATTTGTCTTTATCTCTTTTAAAACCAGTGTGTACTTTGCAAATTTATGATTTCCACAGAACTAAGATCTTCCAATTCATTAAATAATTGTCTACCTAAAATCCTAAAATGGTAAATCTACGTTTGGATAGAGCAGGACAATGGCACAGAAGGTGCGGGATCGTTATGTGTTTACACACCCTGAGCGTGCCTGCCGATTAGGCAATGCCCCTTATAATTGAAATCAATGTGCTAAGACTTATTCTGTTCGTTTAGCACTGAGAGTCGGACACAATTGTCGGGCGATTCTGCAGTTGAGTTTGCTACGCCAATTTTTTAACGGTGTTCTTACAGTTTCCTCAAAACTAAGTAGCTTACAAGTCTTAAGAGTATACCTACGTCTTTGTCTGTGTACTCATCAGCAAACTTGGTGCCAAGTCTTGCTAATTTATTGGCCCTACTGTTCCTATCCTTTGGGTGAAATGACTCAGTCATCTAGTTAAAAGATATGCGGCAGTAATTCATGACTATCTTAGGGGTTGTCGGCTGCTTTGTGAAGGATTTTATCGCCGCCCGACTATTAGTGAAAATTGAGATATCATCTCCAGGAATCGCAACACACTGTGCCGGTGTCATGGCTTTTATTATTGCCATCAGATCAACCTGAAAAACTCTGTGGAAAGCTGCAAAAGATCCCCAGCTGTTTAGAATAGACAGCTACGCCCATCCTACTTTCGAGCTTTGAGCCATCTGTGTTTGCATGGATGAACTCGCCCTTTTTTACTTCACCTAGCTCCCATACATGAAGGAGGGGTTAAAACTCAAATTTTTTAACAAAACATTTTTTTAACCTCTTCTTTAATATTATAAATTTTTTTGTATTTGTATTTCTTAATGTTTTTTATTAAGCAAGTATCAACAAATAAGTATATTTTTTGTTTTTATTTATTAAACAATTTTTTTAAATCTCATTTGGCTATTACAAAACAGTATACACAAATACATGAATATAATTATGTATATGAACCAAATAAAAATGAGTGTATACATCGAGAACATAGCGTACATATTCACATATCACATTTGCATAAGGAATCAAAATATAATATATCCATAGTAAATATAGTCAATTCTCGCAGTATCAATAGACAATATTTTGAGATAATTTGCTTGCCCCGCCCCTCAATCACGACTCAACGCCAACTGTATAAGCGGTAGCACTTTAATCGATGACAGATCCGCCAGTATTGCCTCAATATTATCGAGTGATGAGACTTGCATGAGACTCTCTTTGCGGAAGCTCAAAATGATGATGGCAAAGAGTGAAAGAACTTCCAGGCTGTCGTAGCCGAGAATCTGGGAGACGGGATAGAAGGAGAGTATGCATTTTTATTTTTTAATTGTTTTCTGTTTTAGCGCATAAAATTAAAATACGAAAATTAAATATTTGGAGGCCACTAAAACAGCTTAAATCACTTATTAAAGGAAGAAAAAATATTTGTACGCACCAAATCCCATAGTATCAACAGCTGATCAGGTGGCAGGTGGCCACTGAAGGCACGCATGAGCCACTTGAAAACGATGCGGATGCTAAGTAAGAAGTAGAAGGATAAATATGTAAATACATGTAAAAATGTGTGGTATAATTTGATAAAATGAGTGAACTAATTGGAGGTGGTAAATATGTTATTAAAAAAAAGTGATTAGTTTTGCGCCATCTTATGTATGGTATGAAATGATAAGTACCCTGTGATCAGAAAGTACCGGAAAGTAGTAAATAAAGCAAAACAGAGTTAAATTTCAGGCAAATTTATTTTATCTTCTTCAAAATATGACCTCTCTGAAGCAACACACATGTGCCAACGTTTAACCCAGTCCTCCATGCACCCCTGGTAGGTCGACGAAGCGATGGCCTTCAGCTCCTTCGTACGAAGCGTTGACCTTCAGCTCCTTCGTCGCATTCTCTTTGATCTCCTCTATCGCTTCCACGTAGTGGTAACTTCAACTTGGGAAACAAAAAGAAGTCGCGCGGGACCATATCAGGTGAATGCGGTGCTTGCTCGATGGTATTTACTTGGTGTTTAGTCAAATAATTCAGCACAATTTGGGCTCGGTGCGATGGCGCGTTATCATCATGCAAAATCCAAGAATTGTTTGCCTACATTTCCGGTCGTTTGCGACATACAGAATCTGTCAAACGCTGCAAAACGGATAAATAGTGACTGATGTGTGTCTTACAGTCCTACCAAAAGTCCTAAGAAAAAAATATGGACCGGTTCCCATGTGCGCGGTTCGCTTAAATTAAACATTCACGGTACTTTTTGATCATAGGGTAAGACAAGGTATGGTGAAATCAGTTCGTAATACGAATATAAGTATACTTAGTCCTGCCATAAGTTCTGTTACAAGTTAAGGCCGTTATAGATATAAAATTATAACCCCTTTTTTTAATAAAGATAGGTTTATTTAATTATGTAATAGGACTATGAATAAGTTCGTGCGGTTTTTTTTCGAAATTTGAAACTTTATTGACGTAAAATGGTTACAAATTTAATATTCAAAGTATTGTCCATCGCTTACTACTACTTTTTCCCATCTTTCTGGCAATTCACGGATTCCCTTTGTGAAAAATTCGGTCGGTTTTGCCGCAATCCACGAATCGATCCATTTTTGACTTCATCGTAATTACGGAAGTGCTGGTCAGCCAGGCCATGTTGCATCGATCGGAAGAGATAGTAATCGGATGGCGCAAGGTCTGGACTATACGGCGGGTGGGGTAGGACATCCCATTTGAGCGTTTCTAAGTATGTTTTGACCACTTGTGCAACATGTGGCCGAGCATTGTCATGTTGCAAAATAACTTTGTCGTGTCTATCGGCGTATTGCGGCCGTTTTTCTCGCAGTGCTCGGCTCAAACGCATCAATTGTCGTCGGTAGACATCCCCCGTAATCGTTTCATTCGGTTTCAGTAGCTCATAATACACAACACCCAGCTGGTCCCACCAGATACACAGCATAACCTTCAGGCCATGAATATTCTGCGCCGACGTCGATGTTGAAGCTTGGCCAGGGTATCCATACGTTGCCCGACGTTTTGGATTGTCGTAATGGACCCACTTTTCATCGCCAGTCACAATTCGATGCAAAAAACCCTTTCTTTTGTGCCGTTGAAGCAGTTGTTCGCATGCCATAAAACGGCGTTCAACGTCTCTTGGCTTCAATTCATACTGCACCCAATGGCCTACCTTTCGGATCATTCCCATGGCTTTTAAACGTTTGGAAATGGTTGATTGATCAACTCCCAAAGTTTTTGCAACCTCTTCTTGCGTTTGAGCCGGATCTTGATCGAGCAATTCCTCCAATTCGGTATCCATGAACTTTGGCGGCGCACCCTCGCGTTCTTCGTCTTCCAAGCCAAAATCACCACTTTTAAAGCGTGCAAACCACTTCTGGCACGTTCGCTCAGCTAGAGCATGTTCACCATAAACTTCCACCAAGATACGATGACTTTCGGCTGCTTTTTTCTTCATATTAAAATAATGAAGAAGAATTCCCCGCAAAAACACATTATTTGGCACGAAATTCGACATTTTCAAGTGTGGTAAAAATATTGTTGTTTACGCTTCAAATAAAAAACTTATACTGACGTTTGTGCCTTACGACAGTAGCTCTCCAATGAATGTTTGGAAATGTGGATCGATGGAATAATAATCAAGTTACGCCATCTGTTGTAAAACCGCACGAACTTATTCATAGTCCTATTAAATATTAAAAACAAAAAAAATCATTGAAAATGGTAACCATTTGCTTTTACACAAGCCTTTAAACGATTAGGCCATTCACCTATTGCAGCACGCACGGTTTCCATTGATATTGACGTCGCTGCTCAAGCCAAACATTGTTTGAGACTCTCCAAATTTCTAGAGGTCTTCAACAGGCTATTTTCTGCAATGCCGACCACAAACTGTAGATCAATGAATTCAGATATGGACTTCAAGACGGCCAATCTTCTGCGGCTATGAACACAGGATTATTGTTTTTAAGCCACTGTTGGCTGATTTTTGCCTTATGGGCTGGAGCGAAATCTTGTTGGAAGATCTAATGCTCTCCATTGAAGATATTACTGCCCAACTGCTTCACCACGCCTTCTAAGACATCCTCCTGGTACACTTTTGCCCCGGTCTTAACCCCTTTTTCGCATAAATGATAAGTTGTAATGGCTTTACAAGACACTCCCACCACACCATTACGGCGGCTGGTTGGTGGCCACGCTGAACCCTTGAAACAATATTTTTGAAATTGTAGCATAGATTTTGTCGTTTTGCTTATTAAAAACTTCTTCAACAGTGAACATTTTCTCATCTGTGAAAATAATATTTTTATGGCCGTTGACCGCGTGCTATAGAAGAAGCTGCTTGCATCTGTCAAGTCTAATTTTCTTCCAGCGAGTTATCAAAAGATGACCAGTTGCGCGACGGCAAGCTTTCATGTTGAGATCATCTCCAAATAGTCCATGGATCGATACATTCATTTCCCTGGACATGACTTTCTGCTTTCTAAGGGGATTTCTGCGAATTCTTTCTCAAACGCCTTTTATGGCTGCACTGGTTCGAATCACGCAAGTACCACCACTTCTTTTTCTGTCTGCCACTTCAGACGATTGGGAAAAACGATGAAGCAAATCTCACTTACACTTTTACCCCACTTCTGTAATGTAATCATTGCGATTGAATCAATGCGATTGTCCTTAGCTCTCCACTCCATTGCTACCAAACGAAATTTGCCACGAAACTGAGTACAATTTATGAGTAGACAATACATACGAACAAAAGCTAAAATAACGGAACTTTGTGCATTGTAAAATTTGTCACAGAATTTATGGCTAAGTATCATACTTATACGTACAGGCGCGCAGCAAAAAAAAAAAAGTTGTCTTGAATGAAAACAAATAAAAGCCAAATGACAATGGATCCAATAAAGATATTTAGACTTTAGTATAATTACAATTTGATTTGCTTTGAACACTACTGGCAGCGCTGCTAAAATATAATGTAATATAAGGTGTCAGTAGTAAATACGTCAACAGGAACATAAGCAATTGATGAGGTGATTAGAGCATTGAGATGCGATGTGATACCATTAAGACGTGGTATGAAGTGCTGTGCTATAAAACAACGATGATGTCAGTTTACAGAAATGTGTTTCTTGAAAACGAAAACGAGAATACAAACAAATAAGTAGTGGTGTGAAATGCAATACATACAACAAACAAAATTTCTACATGCGATAAATGTACATGTAATAAGTAATATGGTGTGAAATGAAGAGGAGCAGGAGGAGGACGACCTCGGTCAAACACCCAACAAAGGATGTACTATAAGTGTCAATTATATATGTAGTATAGTGTGATATGAAGTTAGGTTATGCAAAACAGTGAAATGTTACACTGACGTGACGTGATGATATCACATCATCCCTATACGATGTGACGTGACGTGACGTGGTGCGATATGGCGTGAGGTGATGTGATATGATTATGAATATTGTCGTCAATCAATGAATCAATGAAATGGACTACTCTAGCGTCGCACAAGTAGATATGTATGTATAGCTGTATGTGAGCGCTTCGCTAGAGAGGTATTTTCCACTTATTCGCCCTAAGTATTTAAATATAATATTTGTAACTCGAAAAGTTAATGGCAATCCCATTATGAAACTTTCAGAGATTAATGAGTATAGTATATTATTAAAAAAATTGAAAAAAAAATCAGAGTGAATTATTTCTTCAGAAATGATCAAAAATTGTTTTTCCTAAATTAAAAAATAATAATTTTTCTCGAAAAAGTTAAATAAAAAAATTCAAAATGTTTATTCTAAAAAATAAGAAGAATTTTTTTTTTTTAATTTTTGGAAAAAAATCCTCTGGGGACAAAAATTAGGTTGTTTTCTAATTTTTAATTGTTGGCCATTTTTGAAAAACTATCTCAATCGATTTTTTTTAATTTTTTTTTAATTTTTTTGATAATAGTTTCTCCAAAATTTTACTAAAAAAAATTTTTTTTTAACATTTTATCTTAAAAATAATTTTGGAAAAAAAATTAGGTTTTTTTTAATTTTTGGAAAAAAAATTGTTGGCTATTTTTGAAAAACTATCTCGGTCGAATTGTTTTTTTTAATTTTTTTATTAATAGTATCAAAAAAAATGTTTTTTCGAAAATTAAAAAAAAAAAATAATTTTTCAGAAATAAATTTCTGAAACAAAAAAATTTTTTTTAACATTTTATCTTAAAAAATAAAAAAAAATGTTTATCCTAAAAAATAAAAAGAAATTGTTATTTTTTCCTCTTTTTTAATTTTTGGAAAAAACTCCTTTTTGGAAAAAACTACAATAATTTTTTTTTAATTTGTGGAAAAAAATTGTTGGCTATTTTTGAAAAACTATCTCAGTCGAAGTTTTTTAAAACTTTTTTTAATAACAGTATCAAAAAAATTGTTTTCCCAAAATAAGAAAAAAAAAATTATTTTTCTGAAAAAAAAAATTGAGCCAAATTTTTTTTCTGAATTTTTTTTTTAACATTTTATATTAAAAAATAAAAAACATGTATCCTAAAAAATAAAAAAAATGTCTATAAATTGTTATTTTTGCCTTTTTTTATTTTTGGAAAAAACTCCTTTTTGGAAAAAAATTAAGTTTTTTTTTAATTTTTGGAAAAAAATTGTTGGGCATTTTTGAAAAACTATCTCACTCGAATTTTTTTCAATTTTTTTAATAATAGTATCAAAAAAATTGTTTTTCCAAAACTAAAAAAAAATTAATTTTTCTGAAAAAAAAAAAAATGTTTAAACATTTTTTCTTAAAAAATAAAAAAAAATGCATCCTAATAAATAAAAAGAAAGTTTTATACAAAAAATTAAAAGAAATTGTTTTTTTTTTTAATTTTTGGAAAAAAATTAAGTTTTTTTCTTAATTTTTGGAAGAAATAAATAGTTGGCCATTTTTGAAAAACTATCTCTCTCGAATTTTTTCTTATATTTTTAATTATAGTCTATTTTGAATGGCTTGTAAATAAAGAATGAATTGACAGATTGAAATGGAACTTCAGACGCGTTCATATGAAGAGTGAACCAACATGACAAAAAAAAAAATTAGGCTATTAGCAACACCCTCTCTTATCGAACCGCAAAACTTATTGAACAATCTAGTAATAAGTTGAAAAAAACTGGTTTAACCAAAAGATTCTTACGGTTGTATTTGTAGTTCACGGAAGTGTGACCACAGCTGCGGCTCGTGTGCTTGCAAAAGCTTCTCGTACAATAGACACAAACTGACAATACCCTGGATAAAGTGGTTTCTTCAGTGATTAAGGCCATCTTCTCATATATTTCCTACTCACCTGAGGATGTGTGTTTATTGTGGTCAATCGATGGCAGTAGCGTATATAGAAAGCGCGAAATGTGAAGTACAAATTTATAGAAGAATCGTATAAATAACAAAATGGTGCCGCTAAAAACCAGTAAAGCAGAAAGCATCGCACAGATTGATAATTGATTGATTCCAATCGCACTTACCAAACATGCAAATACCGTGGAAGGGTACTACACCTGAAGGTGGACCATCATAATATCTGCCCTTCACTGGATATTTCTCAAACTGAATTTGACTGGCGATTTCTGTGTCACGTGAAAAGCACAGCATTATCTGATAGAGTACATCTTCGAAAACAAAATATTGATCGTCATTGGAGGATGTCAATTGAATGTCTTTGAAGATCAGTTTATCTACAATGTGATCGGTGGTCAAAACTTTGTTACGCAAATGCGCCCAATGTTCACATTCCTAAAGTACAAAGAAAAGAGAATTTAATGAAGTGATATGGCATAACGAAAACTGTTTGAAACGAATGCAATTCCGCAAAGTTCAATGAGTCTCATTGATCGCAAATGATATCCAATTTCACAAGATCAGTTTCGCTATTAATGTACGAACGCTTGGACCATCCCCACTTCCTTTTCGACCAACCTGCCCGTTCATGTAACTGCCATACGATAGTACAAAGGACCATAATTCACCACGAAACGGTGGCGGCGTCCTTCCCTTCTTCAGGAAATGCTGGCATAGTGGCGCTTGCTTGGTTTCCAGTATACGTTTGCATTGTGTGGGCAAGTCTAAGATATTTGTTGTGCTATCCTTACGAGAGAGCTCAGCGAATAGGAGACGCTTTGATATTGAGAAAATTAATTTTTTTACATATTTTTAAATAGTCTTTAAAAACGAATATGTTACCTTACCAATTCGAAGAGTTTCTTCACCGGCAATTCAATATGCGAAAACTCCCAATTGGGTACTTGCCTATGGAAGAAAGTAGTACAAATATTAGAGTGTGGGACAGAATGCTCGGTATTGGGAAAAAGATTTACACAAATTCAGTATCCGCCGCCGGCTTTTGTGGTCCCTTGAGCGACAACAAGACATCTAAGAGGTCCTTGGGCGCATAGACGGGACGGTAGTTTGAAAGATCTATTAATTAGATAGAAGAATTATGACTATTTGTTAAAAGAGTTCTCTGCAACAGAAAAAATATTTAAAATAATCTTATAAATTCTATATATGCTGAAGTACTTCAGCTGGTTTCAGCTCCAATCGATGCAATGTCTTTCTATAGAGCGTTCTAACTTAGTGCTACAAAACGTTTAGTGTCTCTTTTAGATAACTGAACAAAAGTTTGGACTAAGTAGGCAATTGAGTGCTAAAGTCCTTTCTCGATGAACAAAACTAACACTTTAAAAGGCTCTCATAATGCTCGTCCGAACGTATGGCGCAGAAGCTTGGAATGTTTGAGGGAAAGATTCTGAGGAAGATTTTAGGACCTTTACATGTTTGCGATGCTTTACGACGACATAGGCATAAAGCAGCGAATAAAGATCCAGCGGCTTCGTTGGCTGAGCTATGCCGTCCGTCTATTCGATGCGGTACCAGCTGGTGGTGGCAGAGGAAGAGAAAGACCTCCTCTGCGTTGAAAAGATCAGGTGGAGAAGGACTTGGCTTCACTTGGTGTGTCCAGCTGGCGCCGGTTAGCACGAGAAAGAAACGACTGATGAGCTTTGTTAAGCTCGACCAAAATCGCGTAAGTGGTTTTGACGATAGTAAAGAAGAAAAGCCATCGATGCCGTTTTTATATACAGAAAAATTGCCAGGTATTTCGATTCCATGAAAAGGCTTAGCATATTAAGATACCTTCTGCATGCTGCAAAATTATCGAGGCTAAACTCTATGGTTTTTCGCAGAGATACCACGATGATTTCCATGCTACTTGATTTATTTTACGATGGTTCATTCCATTCTATCGCCTTTCGTACCACTTTTGAACGACTCTAAAACACCTAACAGAAATATAAGCGCATACAATTCGCGTGCAAGAAAATTGTGTTGTAGCTTCTTCAGGGTTTCTATGTCCGTCCATTTCTAGCGAATAGCCAGAGAAGTATGGGTATATAATTAGCGCGTACATCCTTTGCTGAGTTTTTTGCCGAGCACCTCTTCCAATCTGCAGTTTCGTTCGTTTTGAAGTTGTTCCAAAAGCGGAGAGACATACTGTTTTATGCCGCCTCCAAAATTTCGGCGAGTCCTTGTCATAATCTGCCAAACGCTGATAAAATTAACTTTCTATTGTTTGATGTCTCACGGCCGTAGTGGATTTCGAGCCCGGGCCCTACATAATAATAGTCACGTACAAACCCATTCGGGTATTGCGGACATACAAGTATACAATCATCATCATCATCATCATTTGCCACTACAGCTCTGTGTGAGCTTTGGTTTGCTGCACAAAATATACCCATTTGACCCGATCCTTGGCTGATTCCTTCCAGTTGTTGACCTTGAGTCTACTCATGTCGTCTTCTAGCTCGTCAATCCATCTGGATCTTGGTCTGCCTCTTGCTTTCGTTGCTAATGTTTTATCGTTATTTATTTTTCGCTGAGCTCTCGTGGGATCCATTCTCATGGTATGACCTCTTCATATTAGTCTTTGAGCTTTGATGAACCGTAGAACATTTTTTCCTCTTTTACTTGTAAGTTGGTCCAGTTCATCCATCTAATACGACATTCGCCGTTGTCATTGGCTGCACCGAAGATTTGCCTCAACATTTTTCTTTCAAATACCTGGAATTTGTTGTGGTCTTTTTCACTTATTGTCCACGACTTCGATCCGTAGCAAACAATTGATTTATACAGCGTAATTTTGCCAGGTCTATTTAACAGCTTTGATTTAAAAAAATTGATAAGTGAGTAGAATGATTTATATGCTGCTTGTATTCTCTCGTCGATTGTCTTGCTCATTGTATTGTTGTGGCTTAGTTTAAACCCCAAATACGTGAAAGCTTTCACCGCTTCAAATTCATCTCATTTTTCATCTAACCATCTCATTTTTTCTGGACATAGAGATATGTTTTGTTTTTTCCTCGTTAATTTTCAATCCAAGTATACAATACAATATACAATATGTATATTATGGAGGACTCCTGATTATGCCATCTTCGTTTCATTCGGAGCTGAGAAACACAAAGTGCGAAAAGTCCATCACGATGTTCTACATGCAGCTTCTGTTCTTTCGCTCGCCGCTGTTTAATCAGTTTAAAAACCTCTGGCATGAGTACAATAGACCTATGCTGGGCCGAATACCTCAAGAGAGAAGTAAGTAGCGTCAATAACCGTGAAATACATAGTCCTAATACTAGTCCGGTTCTTATAACAAATCTAGATGATGCCTTCTTAACCCTCCGTTGGGCACCCGGCTCTGGCCAGACTTGATCGGCTTTGGACGTAAATTTAACATATTTCTATTATAGGTAACGACTTGAGCTTCCAGGTAGCTTCCTAAAATTTAATTTTCTATCGATTTATGGATATAACCTTTTGAAAAGGATCCTCGAACAGGACGAAAAAAGACTAGGGCCGGCTGACCAACCAAAGGTTTTAAAAAAGGTGTCCAACGGAAGGTTAAAAGTACATGCCCATAATGACCAGTACTCTATATAATACATAAACTTCTCCCCTCAGTACATTTTCTCCACTTCCTCACTTACCAATATTGTAATTGCTCAACTCATCCCATTTGCTAATCAACTCATCGCGATCCAATACTGTGCGTGGTTGTCCTTGCAGCGGCATACTCAGTTCAGCACACATTGCATTCAAACTTTTGCGCACCCGTCGATCCCATTGCACAGCGGAGCGTCGCAGATATCCCAAGGGATCGGTACTTTGCGGTATCTTCTCTTGTGACTTCTGCTCCGTACCTAAAGTGTTACGCACCAAATGGAATACTATGTTGCGAATTTCGGTTTCGAGGCCCGTCGATTTGATGGCATCCTCCAGTGTGTTACGTAGATCTTTCTTATCAACGCCTGGACTGCAGGCGAGTTTCTAATCGAGAGAGAGAGACAGAAAAGTTTATAATTTAAAATTACCACACAAAAATCATCAAAGTGGTCAGCTAAACATTTACATAATATTCGGATTTCGCTCACTTATTTCTCACCTGCACTTGTTTGAAAATTTCGTCGTAGTTTTTCATTGACTTTATGGCGTTGGCGAGTTTTTGTGCCGTGTGGTGTATGCTGGCATCGCGCAATTCTTCCATTTCCGCAGAATTATCAATTTTTTCACAGTTAATCAGTTAATTTTAAATTTCAAATTTTTAAAAGTCACAAAATACCAAATCTTTATAAATGTTTGCAATCAAAACGAGATCACATTCAATTTTGTTTGTAATATTTTTTGATATCCTTTTCTAATCGAATATTTATAATGCATCTGGTTGTTGCCCATTTACTAGCTTTTGACGTCAGTTATCTGCTGTTTATTGAAATTTTATTGTTTGTTATTTAACAGTTTTCTCTTTTGATTTTCTGACAGTGGCAGGCGTCTATCGAACAAATATAAATTGCGATGGCAACCGATAGTGTTGGTAGTGGTTCGCATTTCTTTTGATTTTGTGTAGCGACGCTATCGATAGCTGATACACATGATTCAATAATAAAAAGTTGTGTAAAGTTTGATAACTGATTTTGTATGCTACTTAATCCATAATTTGGAAGTAAGGGAAATGAGTCATAAGTTTACGCTCTCTCTGAAAAGGCAGTAAAAATTGAAAAAAGGTAAGCCATAGAATAATTTTATTTCCTTTTATGAATGGAACTTAATTGTTTATATTTTTAGCTTAACCATTTCATTATCACACATACTTATATATCATAAAATGACATGTTTATACACACATACATTACCGAGTTCTTTATAAACAGGGTCCAGCACTCGATTGGTTACACAATTAAAAAGGCCATAAACTTAGTTTGGAAAATTTCTTTTATTCAATTCAAAGTAAAAAATGTGTGAAAATACAAAATTAAGAATCAATTAACTTTTGCTCGATATGACCAGCTTTTGCCTTTACTATGGCCTTGAGACGTTCCAGAAACGAATCACAAGCTGCCCGAATGTGACTTGCAGGTATTTTGGCCCACTCGCCAACAATGGTTTTTTTAGCACCTCGAGACTGGTGAACCTTTTATTGCGGACGTCGCTCTCCAAAATAGCCTAAAGAGAATAATCCATCTGATTTGCATCTGGTGAATTTGAGATCCATTGTGTGGACATTATGAAGTTCGGAACGTAGTTTTTTAGCCATTCTTGGTTCACTCGTACTTTTATTTGCAAAGCTTTAATTTAGTAGGTAGGCAGGTGAAATGGTTAAAGGGCCAGTCTGGCACTCCTCACGTAGCACTGAAGCGCCGTTTTGATAAGATTATGAGACCTTTAACAGGCAGATATCTACAGCCAGCCAGAGCTGTTGATGTAATAGAGAAGATTAATGGGATTTAGGTTAGCGCACTGCCCCAAGCTGTCGAAGAGAGGAGCACCCAGTGACCTTAATAGTCTTGATGCCAAACTCGGACATTTACAGAGAAAATGCTCAACAGTCTCCTTCTCTTAAAGGTCCCCACAGGGGGTTAAATGGTAGCCCTAGCTTTTCCGCGTGTGTGCCGATCGTCCAGTGATCGGTGAATACAGCTACGAGTTTGGAAATTGAATGGCGAGGAGTCCAAATGACTTATAGTTTCATTTTTTATCCATGGTCTTATGGCATTAAGTGTTTAACGGTTAAATAAACGTTTAGAGAATTTCAAACCACAACCAACTATTTTTTAACGGAGTAAAAACTCATAATATGACTTATGCAGTACCTTATACGTTAAATTTTTAGCCATTCAAAGTTTATGACATGTCACAATACCTCACTTACGAAACCCTTGTGAGTACTTCAAACCACTACTACGCCTCAAGAAATTCGCTTCGATGTTTTGTTGTGAAAATTTCAGGGTGAGTAATCCTACATAGAAATGTGAAAATTTGAATTTTTGGTTGTTGAAAAATTTTGAATATAAAAAAAAGAAAAAAAAACTTTTTGCTTACTTCCTTAAAACCATTTCTTTTTTTAAATTATGAAAACATTAATCAAGACTCTGTTGATTAAAAAAAAATATGGAATTTAATCATAGAAGAAATTATATTTAAAACTTATCAGTCTAAATGTCCAATATGAAAAAATTTTGTATGGAGCAAACAAATGATATGTTGTTGAGTTTTGAATACTGAGGATGAAACCTCGACTCATAGCATCCCTAACCTTCGGAAGACACACCTATTTTTTTACGTAAACGACACGCTGGGGTATGTTTCAACCCATTTCATAAACTTGTTTTCACAAACAGAGTTAAACTCTTTATTTATACCTTTCTAGGTATTTGCGTTTTAAACAAAAATATATCGGAAAACTATCTGCACTTCAGAAAACTATAAAAACTAAAAATAAAGTGAAGGATTTTCCAATAACAGGTGTTATAATGAGCTATCGAGGGATGATTAACTATTTTTATTGGATGGTATTGATCTGGGCAACGTTTATTTTCAACAAGACGGCGCTAAGTGCCACACAAGCAACGAAACCATTGATCTTTTACGGGAAAAGTTTCCGGACCGTGTTATCTCTCGAAGAGGTGATCACAATTGGCCACCGAGATCTTGTGATTTAACACCTTGTGACTTTTTTCTTTGGATCGACGTAAAAGAGAAGGTCTACGCCAACAGCTCAGGGTCGATTCAAGACCTCAAAGGTCGAGTTCATGAGGCTATTGAGGATATAGGGCGGCCACTTTGCAATTCGGTTATGGAAAATTTCATGAAAAGGATATTGTCCTGTAAGCGTGGTCCTGGTGGTCATTTGCCTGATGTTATTTTCCACTATTAACGGCATAGCTTCCTCTTTATAATGAAATAAGCAACCGATCATTTATATTAAAAAATAGCATTTTTCTTTGAATATCAAAATAACACCTCTTATTGGAAAACCCTTTAGTAAGAGGACGAAAAAATAGCACATTTATAAAAATTAGGTAGAGTATTATTAGTTAGTTGCCTTATATAGTTTTTGTAGTAGTATGAACTATATTTTTGTATAAAATTAATTAAAATAAAAAAATAAATAGTCAAAACTTATCAATATGTGGTGTACACTTTCCTTTGACGTTGACAGTAAGCACGCCCATATATATTTAGCTTAGTTTTGTTAAAGGTGAATTTTTATTTTTTGGTTATTCCATTTCTATAAGGAGGTGGCATTAATGGCAATGTGGTCCAGAAGTCGACCTTTAAAAGAAAATGAGATGGAGCAATTTTTGTCTGATTTGGATGATGAAACAATTGATTTGACGGTGCTGATAGCATCCTAGATTTGTCAATATGTATATGATGCACACTTTCTTTTGACGCTGACTGTAAATGCACAAAAAAAGGACGCGAATTACGGGTAAATTTCGCCCAATCACTTTTTAGATCTGCATAAATTCGGAGCGCACCAACTTCTGAGGATTTACTGCATGAATTCGAAGAGTAAAATCGGCGTTGCTAAAATACAGCTAACTGTATATCTACAGATGTTAGAAATAAACAAACTACAACTCATCAAATATTTTGTAGGTTGACTCACACCACAGTGTGGCGTTTGAAGGTTAAGAATGCGAAATAAAACCAAGTCCTTCTCAACTTTGTTCTTCTGCTATTATCCGTCGAGCATCGTATCGAATACTTCAGAGCCGGAGCGCTTGTGTCCGTTCGTACGATATGACCTAGCCAGCGGAGACGCTGAACAAGTTTCTTTTTTTAATTCGTTAAAGTGTCGTATTTGTTCGTCGAAAGAGGACTTTATTGCTTAATTGGCTACTTAGTCTAAGGTAGCACTCGTGGGCAAGAGAAATTCACTGTTGGATTTCAAGTTTGAGGCTGTTTTCGTTGTTGATGCTGGTTGGCAAGTAGACGAAGTCCTCTACTTTTCCTAATTTATATGCAAGGGCGCGAGTAACCTGACTTTTTTTGTGATGGCAGAAGATACCGCGTTTTGCCTCATTCATCTTCAAACGGTTGACGCCTCGCTTCTCTATTCAAATTGGAAAAGGATGAAAAAGGCAGCGCATAAACATAATTGACGGTTACAAGGTCTGTTAGAAAAGTATCGGACTTTGTTTTTTATTTCTAACACCTGACAAATTTGAATTACGAGCTCTGGCATAAGCAGACCTGTAACCTTCCTGCACATGTGTGAATTTTTTCTCACCTGTCGCTAGCGTCAGTTGCTGTCAAGCAGTGTGGAATGCTTCCACTGTGACGACTGCATTTTGGTTTCCGGGTCGTACCCGTACACCCAGGACTCATCAACAGTGATAATGGTGTTCATGAAGTCAGGATCACTGTTTATGGAGTCCAGCATGTCCTGTGAGACTTCAACACGACGTTCCTTTTGCTCTGCCGTCAGCAGCTTCGGCACAAATTTAGCCGCCACTCTCTTCATGGCCAAATCTTCGGTCACATCGGAGTGAGCCGCAAAAGTATTGATATCTACCTCTTCTGCAATTTCTCGGTTAGTCACACGACGGTCCCGTATCACCACAGGCCGACCAGAGCGTGGCTCGCTCTCCGCCGATGTGCGACCGTTTTTAAACCGATTGAACCACTCCTTGATCTGTGTGATGCCCATAGTATCGTCACCGAAAGCCGACCGAATCTTTCGAATCGTTTCCACCTGGCTATCGCCCAGTTTCTGGCAAAATTTGATGCAGTAACGTTGCTCCAATCGTTCCGTCATTTTCCTTGTATTCAAAAACCGACGAGAGCACTAAATACAATGTTACGTTCACACTGCTTGACAGCAACTGACGCTAGCGACAGGCGGGAAAAATTCACACATGTGCAGGAAGGTTATAGGTCTGCTTATGCAAGCGCGCGTAATTCAAATTTGTCAGGTATTAGAAATAAAAAACAAAGTCGGATACTTTTCTAACAGACCTCGTATAACTTGTTTTGTGTGTTTCGCCAAGCTCCTCTTATTTCTGGTGTTACTCTACAAATGGAGGAACCTACAGTTTGAAGCCAACTCCGAATGACAGATATTTTTTTACGAGGAGCTTTTTGATGGCAGAAATACAATCGAAGGTTTTCTATTTCGCCTGCCGAGGGGCGAACGCTATTAGGAAAACCTCTCCAATATTTAATGTTTAATGCACGGATATTCGAACCTACGCACTTCCGAATGGTAGTCACGCACGAAAACATTCGGCTACGGCAGCCGCCTTATTTTAGCGGTGTCAGGTCACACGAGCTTGGTGGATAATAAACGGTTCGTATTTTCCTGTTAGCTCCTATTTTATCGGAAAAATAAACAGCTGGCAGAGACACACTTCATGTTGAGCAGTTCAATATTCGATGATTCATGATTTCAAGTGTTTTATGTGACAGGATTCAAGCCTAGCGAATAGCTCCGCGAAAAGAGGCAAGTGGCATACCAAAGAAATATAGCAAACAAAGAAAAATTAGTGCCAAAACTAGAAATTAATAATTTATTATAATATCCACATATGTATGTATGTATGTACAAATATATATACAAGTAAATACTCAAGGATGGCTGCAATCATCACTTGACTCATTCATGTTACGTTTCCATGCATACATACATAGATACATACATACATATGTATGTGCAATGTTAACACGAGTTTTCATAAATCACAAATCTCGCAAATTCAGTGATCATTAATTTTGCCATTGGCATCTTTATTTCATAATTACCATATCAATCTATCAGAAGGCCACTTATCATCGTCGTATTGACAAATGAAAATTAATTCCGAATGTCTCACGTGTTGAGTGAAAAATTTTCCCCTAAAAATGCATAATACATCAGTCAACCAGTCAACTGAAAAAGTCTCCGCCCACACAAAAAAATCTTGAGGCAGGCTAACAAACAAAGTTGTCCTGTGCTTTTTTAATACACACTCGTATGTACATACGTATGTATATGTATGTATGTATGTGTGAATGTATAACCGAAAACGTATATTCATTATTTGCCCATTTGAATATTCGAAAGAGTGCGTTTTCAACTGAACTTGACATGTGAATATAGCATTAGTATGAACCTACTACAAACACACACACATACATACTCGTATGTATGTATTATATTGCAAGACTAATATAGTTTCTGGTTGAGTTCTTTCGCCCACTTGTCGCCCCGTGACCAATGGGTGAATTATGAGCTATGAGACACACTTACATACATACATACGGATATATCTGCATATTAGGGCGGGTCGATTTAAAAATCGCTCATTGCTCTGTGAAAATCGTATTCTAGGGATCAAAATAAGAAACTTTGCCGAAGGAACCATACCTCTAAAACGAATTCTGATGTCCCCCAATTTAAAAATATCACCATTTTTGGCCTTTACATGAAAAAATCAGCTAAATGGCTATGTTTTTTCTTTATTTTTATTTATTTATAATAATATTTATTATTTATTTATAATATCTATTTTTTCTCTTAAGAAATTTATTTAGTCAGAACATATGTAAATGAAAAAACTAATTTAAGTGAGTTATAGAAAAGAAACTAAAAAGTTCGACCCAAATTGGGGGACATCAGAATTCGTTTTAGAGGTATGGTTCCTTCGGCAAAGTTGCTTATTTTGATCCCTAGAATATGATTTTCACAGAGCAATGGGCGATTATTTTGCCTCCACACAAATCGACCCGGCCTACTGCATATATAAGCAGATATTGACCAACAAAGCAGTGCACACTATTACTTAAGTGACGTTTGTTGTTGCTGAGACCTGTTTATTTTGGCCCACATTTTTTGCTGAAATTTTCGGCTCGACTTTTTGGAAATATTAGATTTGTATATTTTTTCAAATGCTGTGTAAGGTGCTGACATTAACATGTGTTGAAATCATAATTCATTATGCAAACTTTGTCGAAAATATATTTATGGTTATGATGCTTTATTTTAATGAAAAGTTTCGGAAACTCTAAACGAACGGGTGCACGGATTTACAGTGAACTGATGTCGTTGTTTGAGATATGTTAACTATTGAAGTTACGGTAAATTGAAATTGATATTTAAATTGGTCTATACAAGGAGCACCAAGAGATTTGGTGGCTTCTAAAACTCTTAGGCTTCAAAGCCCTGGGAAGAAAGTCAAGGAGGAAAGATGAGAAGTATCAAAGAAAGAGATAGGAAAGAATAGAGACAGAGACAGAGGTAGTTAGTCCTGTGAGCATTTTCCAGGTTCTTTGGTAAATCTGTAAATATCCACCAGTTTTAGGGAACGAATATTACTCATTCTCACGACATCGGAACCCAAAATTCGTAATCTTACTCTAGCAAAGGTAGGAATTCTCAGTGCTATCCGCCGCCTCCAAGCAAGACAGGCACATTGGGTCTTCAATGATTCCAATGGTGGTCATATGCTGACCCCATGGGTTGTATCCTGCAATAATACCAAGTTTTAGTAGAAAGTTTGACAGTTTTCTGTTCGGACTTGTCACGAAACACTTAGCATTTCTGCCGCGTTCTAGACTGGATCATCGCTCTTTATGTAAATTGTATACATAATCGCTGATCCAATTCATGATTCCTCTGGAACTGATTCCGATTATTGACTCTGGCCCTTGTGGGGGAACCGCTGATCCACCGTTGGCCAATCCATCGGCAATTTCGTTTCATTGAACACCGGAGTGTCCTGGAACACATATAAGTACAAGCCTGTTCTGTCTTGCGACAGGATTAAGCTTCTTCTTACATTCTTGAATAATCTTTGAGGTTTGCTCGCGTTCTCCAGGGTCTTCATGGGCAGCCTAGCTGTCACTGAAAACTCCAATCTGTTTACCGCTCTATCTCCTCTTGAATATCCATTCGGCTACTTTCAGATGTCAAAAATTTCCGTTTGAAAACAGTTGTCATTTTCCCCATAGCATAGTGATACTTATTACTTACGGTAAATAGTCGGATGTAAAAACGAGTCCTTATCCCATCAGAACTTTTAAATCTAACTAAAGAAATTTTTTTTCCACAACAAAAACAAAATTACTCTATTATATTCTAAGCTCAAAATTGAATAAAAAAGTTGGTGATTGACTACCATTCGGAAGTTCGAATCTTCGTGAATGAAACTTACTTACCTACTTAGCTGGGAACTGCAACCGATGGTCGGTCTTGGCCGCTACCAAAATATTGTTGGTAGACCAGTTAGAAACACCAAGGGCGGTCAGTTCGTTGTGGACTTGGTCTTTACAACGTAGATGAGGATGTCCTTTTTTTGCCACCAGTACATTTCAAAAAGAGAACCTTCCTTGCTGGCACGTTGCTGTCCATTCGCTCAATGTGACCTAGCCAGCGCAGCCGCTGAATTTTAATGCGCTTTCTACGTTAATGTCGGCGTACAGCTCGTGGTTCCATCTCATTATGGAACATTCACATCAAATTGGACCATAAATCTTGCGAAGAATTTTTCTCTCAACCCAACCACCCAACGGTGCTCGTCAATGTCCAGGACTTAGCGCCATACAGTAAGACCGGAAGGATGAGTGATTGATAGAGCATTTTTTTCGTGCTCTACTTTTCAATTGCCTACCTTTGCCAATTGCCCAAAGTAGCACTTGTTGGCAAGAAGTTTTCTTTGCTGGATCTCTTGGTTGACATTGTTGGTAGTGTTAATGCTGGATCCTAGGTAGACAAAGTCCTTAACACGTCGAATTCGTAATTCTCAATCGCAACTTGCTGTCCAATATGCGTAGACTTTTTAGTTGTTGACGGAAGGATGTTTATTGCAAGACTCACTCGACGGAGCTTTTTCAAGGAGGCTTCATCAAGTTGAAAATGTCGCAAGATAACGAATCGCCTTGTATGAAACTCTGCAAAGATATTGGCCAATTCTCACTACGCTGGTGGTTTTTGTTAGGGTCATCCTGCAATGCCGAAAAAACGTGCATGAAACACCTTATAATAAGGAAGGTTTTTTCTAATAGCGGTCGCCCCTCGGCAGGCAATGGCAAACCACCGAGTATCTTTTTTCTGCCATGAAAAAGCTCCTCATAAAAACCATTTGCTTCGGAATCGGTTTAAAATTGATGGTCCCTCCGTTTGTGGAACGAAATTAAGATGTACACCACAAATTGGAGGAGCTCGGCCAAACCAGTCGATTATAACCCTGTCTAAATTGAACTCTGGCGCTGTGTCTTCTTCTTGATTGGCATCCATTCGTTTTGTTTTCATTTCAATTGTCACACAGTTTTTGGCAAAGTCTATATACTAAAGGGTGTTCTATTAAGATTGCCTATTTTGAATGTACCATCATGGAGGTTTACGCGAACGCGCAATGCATAGAAATTTATAAAAATCTACTACCGAAATATTGAAATTTTTGCTCAAGCCGTACCAGACTGTAATTTCTTCGTGAATTGACCACAAATATCATACGTTTTGATGTTCCCACGACAGTCGGTTCTACGTTACCGGAACGACCCGAATTTACACCCGACTGAGGACTGTCACTCCAGCAGTCTTCACCGTACATGTATGGGGAAACTTCCAATGCTGTTATAACAAAAATAATATACGACTACTACTACGGTTGGACTTCATTCTTTGAAGTTTGATAAATCACTAACAGAACACCCCATACTTAAGTACGTACGCATCTTAGGTGTTAAGGAATGTATGACTTAAATATATTTGTATGTGTGTATGTAAATATTCATATAGAACTTAAAAAATGCGTCACTTTCTATTTAGTTTCTTATTTATTTAGTATTTTCACTTTAAACGACTATATTATTTAAAAAAAAGTGAGTGAGACATGTTTTTATTTTTGGAAGATTTTTTCTCTTACTTCCTATCCTAATCTAACCATATACACTAGAGGATGATTTTCAATTTTTTGATTTAAAAATAATAGCTTGTACCTATAAATATATTTTGAGGTTTTGTTTCCCACGTGAAAATAACGCGAGTTAAATTTAAGAAGACTCCACCGCACTTCACAGTGATGGATTCAAGATGGTTTGCGTCGTCGGTATGGGTGTATATTCGGAAGACCTCGAAACTTCCAAGTCCTTTAGGGGGCGTCCATAAATTACGTGGGGTGTTTTTTTTAATTTTCTGTACCCCCCTCCCCCCTTGGTGAGATGTCGTGAGATTTTATTCAACCCCCTCCCCCATCCCCCAATCTCACGTGAGATTTTTCAAAATGTGGGTTTCTTATGTAAACGCGTTGGATTGTTATTGTAAAAAGAAAAAAAATTGCTTCGTGCTTTTATTTACGACTAGTTAAGACTAGTAATCATTATTGCTGAGAGTTATAAGAGTAAAAAAAATTAACAATAAAAGACTTAAATCGTATCTACTGCGATTAAAAAAAGAATATCTACTCTAATTCAGTCCATGGAGAATCATGCGCGGTTTCAAGAGAGACTATTGGGACCAACATGTCCATATGATTTTCAGTAAAATCATCTGCTCCTTCAACTTCGTTCTGATCTAGACACTCTAAGCCGCCACGTATACTTGGGCAATAGAGATCATAAGGCGTGCTGATGAAGGCATTCAGCGGTTGAATCGGTACGCGTATTAGAAATAGAGCAAATGACTTTCCGTCATGTTCTTTAAAGTCCGGAATTATCAAACGTCCATCAACCTGAGTGATAGGGTGGGAAAAAAAAATTAAAAACAATTTCTAAAAAAAATTTGTTGACATTCGCGCTCGTTAAAAGACTAAAAAAAAAGATAAAATAGGAACGCATAAAAATTTGATATGAATCAACTGCAATGTACCTGGAGTAAATATTGGCTCTCTCTAACGTGCTCAGTGTACCATTCTTCGGCTGGCAGGTCTGGAACGCTGGAAGTGTCATTATTCGGCTCTATAAATTTAGCGACTACTTTGTGTCCGTCAATGCACACTGCAGACCATATTTCAGCCAAAATATCCCCTGCCTTTTTGAAATTATGCTTTTTCAGACTTTCGTCTAATGTTCTGCCGCTGGAGTCAAGATGTGTTCCAAAAGAATCATGGGGAAGAACAACGCCTGTTAGCTCTCGACTGAGTGGAGCCATGCGTCTCTCTACTCTGTTGAATGCGCTCCTGCCAGGGACATTAGTCACAATAAATACTGCGTCCAAATCATATTGTTTAAAATGCTCTATGGCGTGTGTGATTACTTTTCGATATCGGGGATCCTCATCAGGCCCACCGTTACTTGAAATTATAAGAACAGGTTTAACTTTGCCGTCTATATTCTTTATAAATTTGCAAAAAGACTCAATTGTTAAAAGAGTGTCCAAGTATTGAGCGTTACTAGTTGCAGTTGACGAAGAGTGTTTTCCACTTCGTATTGCTGTTTAAGTTGGTCCACTATATGAAACAGCTTCTGGTCGTCCCATCTCATTGGGTTTCACTTCACACAAAGCATACACGCTTGGAATTAATTTGTGCCCCGAAGGAATCACAAAGTCGACCGATTTCTTAAAAAAATATATTTAACGTACCTTTTGAAGGAATGCTAAAGTAGACCGAACTTTTCTCTCAGTGGATTCCCTGAGAAGCCGTTCAATCTCATGTTTATTGTGATGTATTAACTCTTTTTTCTTCGAGAATTTTTGCTTCGCAGTATTCCATAATTTTATTACATCGTCCTGGCAGGACTTCTTCGTCTTATAGACGTATCTTTTGACGTATGCGTTATAAAAATCTTGATAACTCATTTTAAATTAGTAAGAGCATGAACTGAGTCGAGTGAAACATTTACAAGAATAAACAAAGAAAGTTGGAACCTGTCCGTGTGTTGCTGCCACTCAGCTCGTACGCTCTTGTTCATCGAGTCGCGCGTTCGGCTGATAGTGGCGCGAAAACAAACGACGGGCTACACTGTACCGTAAATTCAGATTAAATTGAGCTATTTGGTATAAAACAAATATGGTGGTCGAAGTATGATTGAAATTATTTTCTTTCGAACGAATTAGTGAATGATCTTAATCATACTACGATTACGCTTAAGATTAAATCTTAAGCATACAATCTGGATAATGGACCAAAATAGTATAATTTTTGTTGGTTTCAATCAGAAAAAAAATTGCGTGATATTTGCCGAGACCCCCCCTCTCTCCAACGTAAAATTAGATGAGATTTGACTCGACCCCCTCCCCCCTTAAACATCTCACGTAATTTATGGACGCCCCCTTAGCCTGGGCAATTGGAATAGTATCTTTCTTGCGATAAGGCAGATTAATCAGAAACCATCCACAACAACTATCAGAATTTCCGTATATTTTCCGATAGTCAAGCAGCCATCTTAGCTTTAAAGTCACCAACAACCAATTTAAAAATCGACAGACAATGCAAAGAAGAACTTAAGATCCACTGACTTTTTCCGAAACATCAATAATTATCTTTCACTTATAACTCCTCACCGGTACAGCAAAAAATTACATAGACACAAAAACTGGAATTGGCACATTGGTCGTGATTTGAAAACTCGTACAAAATTCTTCGAACTTTTTGGTTTACGACAATTATGCTTCACAAGATATTTTAGTATGAAGACAGCAATACAACCAAAGTTCGAAAAGCCTAAAAAGCCCAGAAGTAAACAAATTTTCAACTATTAATATATCTCGATTTGTAGAGTTTGCAGACTTTACAGGCTTCGAGCACGTACGTATTTACAGGGAAAAGTATTGCTAGTTGTTTCCAATTCCTAGAGGCTATAAAACCTGATTAACTTCGAATGGACGCAAAATTTGGTTTTGAGCTTGGAAGCAAAAAGAAAATCAAAGTGAGAAAAATTATTGAGAGCAGGGCGCATTCCTCCTCAGGGCTATTAATGAAAGCTTTAAAGAAGCCCAGACCGCGATCCACTCCAACACCCGTACCAACAAATCGAGAGAATCTATGCGATTTGCTAATAAAATAAATAAATAATTGGCGCGCACACTTCTGTTAGGTGTTTGGCCGAGCTCCTCCTCCTATTTGTGGTGTGCGTCTTGATGTTGTTCCACAAATGGAGGGACCTACAGTTTCAAGCCGACTCCGACGAACGGCAAATGATTCTTATGAGGAGATTTTTCAGATCAGAAATACACTCGGAGGTTTGCCATTGCCTGCCGAGGGGCGACCACTATTAGAAAAATGTTTTTCTTCATTTTGGTGTTTCACCGAGATTCGAACCTACGTTCTCCATTCGGCTACGGCGGCCGCCTAGTCACAGAAATTTCAGGAGATACATTTTTCTGAGAGTAGTTGTACTCGTACAGGTATTAGGAAAAATACAGCGTGAAGAACTTGAAACTTGAAAAATGATAAAATGGTATTGGAAGCCCCATCGCTTTAGTAAAATATCAGGTCAGTCCATAAGTTTGTGCGTTTTTAAAGGTGGTTTTAAAATTAATAAAAAAGATGTTTAAAGTATTTATTAATCAATAATATATTTTCCTTAATTATTTACAATGTCTTCCCAATGTTTAAGCAAATTTTTAATTCTTTGCTCAAACAATTTTTTGTCCTTGAAGCCAAAATACGCTTCGATATCCCTTTTTATAGCTTCTTTTGAGGAGTAGTTCTTGTTACTCATATGGGATTGAAGTCCAGGGCAAAGGTGGTAGTCACAAGGTGCAATATCCGGAGAGTATGGTGGATGCGGCTTTAGCTCCCATCCGAGCTCGTTCAGCTTGCCTAATGTTTGCCTTGCGGAATGAGGTCTTGCGTTGTAGTGGTGAAACAAAACTTTGCGTCTATTCACTAAGGACGGTCGATTTTTTTTAAGTGCCTCATTCAAGTTAAATAGCTGATGGAAGTAATAATCAACAGTTATCGTCTGGTTTGGTTCCAGAAGTTCATAATAAACAATACCGGCCATATCCCACCAAATAGACAGGAGAATCTTCTTGGGGTGAAGGCCATCTCTAGGGGTCGGTTATGGTGTTTCATCTTTATCTAACCATTGGCGTTTCATCACCAGTAACGATACGGTTCAAAAAACTTTCAATTTCAAGCAGTTGCAGCAGCTGAGAACACACATTCACTCTCTGTTGAAGGTTGGCGACGGAAACTCTATGCGGAACCCATTTTCCCAGCTGAAGCAGGTGACTGTGAACTGGCTCAGCTTTCACGAGTTCGAGCAAGGTGTCAGAGGAAAAGACTTCAGGACGACCAGCGCGCGGGGCATCCTCCACGCCGCAGTTACCACTTCGGAATTTTGAAAACCACGTTTGCGCAGTCCTTACACTCACGGTATCCTCTCCGTGAACAGTGTTTATTTCTGCAGCAGAAGTTGTTGCATTTTACCACTTTTATAAAAAAAATTCAAAATATGCCTCTTATACGCGTTTGAAGATTCCATTGTATTTTTTAACAACACGTGCTTCTATCCGCGATTAAAATCACTTGTTGAATGCACAATATATCAAAGAAAATATAAATAGTTCCCCTATATTCCGCGAATGATTTTTTGTATGCAAAAATCGTACAAAAGTGAAATTATGGGTAAAATACGCACGAACTTATGGACTGACCTGATAGTAGAAGTAAAACACTACGCCACCATAGAGATTTTTAGAAACACCTTTGCAAGCCATCAGAAGAATTACGCGTTACTTGTGCACATACTTTTCCTGCTGACTGTACGTTTATTAAATGCTAAGTTCAGCAAATGAACTCGCGAAAATCGTGAACATTTTACTCAGTACTAATTATTCAGTATATTGAGAAAATTTGGTATTATGAAATATGACATCGGAATCCCGGCTATGCCTTTGATGTAGTCAATTATCGCTGTTGATTTTTGTGAAATGTAAAATACAAAATTAAAAAGAAAACACAGAAATAACAGCAAATATGATAATGAGCGCACATCATTAGGTGTAATAAGAATTTAAGTAAACGGAAGAGAAAAATCCAAAATCTCAATGCAATGCCAAATATCAAAAATTTATATTTATGTAGTGGAAAATTTCGAGGGCAGGTAAAAGAAGAGGAGATAGACGCATGACTGACGAATGGATAAACTAATTTGGCAGCAAACAAAATTTAGTTGCGTGAATAGAGATTTTCATGGTGTAGGGTCCTTCAAACTCGAGTTTATTAATTAACAGTATTTTGATTTGTCAACTGCCGCCGTTCGATAGTGCCTCTTTTAACAGATGTTAAGTAGGTTTTCTACTACTACTCGAAAATCGACGTTATATGGAGGAGATGCGCAAAACCATGAAGGAAAAAAATTATAAGGAATTAATAGGATTTTTTAGCAATTTCAAACTTGCTAAAATTTAATAAGTAATAAAATTGCATACCAAAAATTTGAATTTTTTTTTTTTTTAATTCGAATTAAAAGCCGTGGAATTTGGATTAAAAGTTTGTAAAATTTGTTCATAATATAGTTTCTTTAATTTAAATCGTTCTTATTAGCTAATGAGCTACACTAAACGAAAAAGCTGTATGGGACAAACCAACTTCATAGCTTTTCTTCTAAAATAGCCGCATAGTATTTTCTTGAGTTGCCTTATAATGTAAAGGGTCCGCCATATAACATTACGGAATTAAAAATGCTATAAAAAAGAAACTACTCAATATTTTTCCAAACTGTTTTTTTTTTATTTTGAAGTACAATACTTCCGGTTAATTACACAGGCCAACAACCAAAAAACTTTTTCGATAATTTTAACTAATTACTTTGTAATTTGGTGTCCTGATTACGAAAAAAATTATTAAAAAGTTATATCACCCATCAATTTTTCACATTTTACAATTAAGTAAAAATAAAGTTTATGTACCAAAATGTATCGGATATATTTCACAGTCCTGCGAGGTACAGTTTCTAAAACGGCTATGGGTGTTTCTTAAAGGGTTTTTTTATGCTGAAAACGAATATGACCTTGAAAATGCTCCAGCACGTCAGGATTTTTGGCAATTTGAGGTTAAATAATCAAAAAATGCAGATTTTGGGCATTTATAAAAGTTTTTTTGAGCAAGGTATAGTCTTTTTTTAATTTTCCACAACGGCATCGCAAACTACTACTCTTCAGCTTTAAAATCCTTTTTTAAAAATATTTTGGCGATTAATATAAAATAAGTTATACTATTTTGAATTGGAGACTTTTAGATATGCAAATTCAACCTTTCTAACTCTCTAACGCCTCTGTAAAGGGCGAATTCAAAATAGTATAACTTTTTTTATATTAATCGCAAAAATATTTTTAAAAAAGGATTTTAGGAAGGAAAAGGAAAAACTTTACCTTGCTCAAAAAAACTTTTTAAAATGGTCAAAATCTGCATATTTTGATTATTTAATCTCAAATTGCCAAAAATCCTGACGTGCGGGAGCATTTTCAAGGTCATATTCGTTTTCAGCATAAAAAAACCTTCAAGAAACACCCATAGCCGTTTTAGAAGCTGTAAAAAAGCGAGATTTTGTAGGCCTGTGTTATGGAACACAACTTCATTCATACAGCTGCCTCGGCTACCACACCAAGGTCTTTACGCAAAATTCGTCTCAATGATGTCTCCGAAATGTCCAATTGTTGAGAACGACGGTGAACTGATGTTCCTGGTGATTCACGAACACTCTCGACCACAGCAGCAATATTTTCGGGTGTACGCACGGTTTTTGGTCGGTCACGCGTTGGTTTGTCAATACGCAACCCAGTTTCTCTTACTTTTTTCGCAAAGTAACGCACATACGCTTCATTCGGTGCTTTTCTTCTTCCCATTGCCGTACGTAATTTTCGTACACATTCTGCAACATTAGCATGATTTTCAAAGTAATGTCGCAATATTTCACAGCGTTCTTTGAGCGTATACACAACCATTTTCGTTCAACGGAAGAATAAAACTAATTTTCCGTCAAATCAGATGACAGCTAAGTGTTACCATTCTTCAAATAATACCTAGTTCAAATCCGTAATGATAGATGGCGGGCCCTGTATTTAAGTGTATGCACGAACTAGCGGTCGTTTTAAATTATTGTGTTTTTTGCTTCAAGGTCCATTACATTTGAGTGTTGCTTGAAATTTGAGTTTCTTGAAAGAAATAGAAAATAAGGGCAAGTGCTTTCATCACGATTGCATTTCTTGTTGTGGAAATTGCGTGATATTTTTATACACATTTCACAATTTGAAAGGTTCCTTAAGGTAAGTTGAGAAGTTTCCATTTGCAAGTAAATATTTTACATGCAGAGAAAATAACTTTTTAGGACACTATGCCGAGAAGAACACAGCTATCTACCAAGAAGCGTGCTAGCATTCCAGTTTATAGTAAATCGAGAGTCTCAGTTCGCAAAATAGCGTTAAAAGTAAATCGAAATAAAAATACCTTCCACAACTGTTTGAAAAATCCTGATGGGTATGGAAAAATTAAAAGAACTGGTACAAAGCTTAAGATTGACAAATTAGATGTGAACTTTCGCTTTCAATGATACGAATAGAAGAATACAGCAAAAGATTCGATTTCAAAATATCAAAATGGACTGACTAAACCGAAGCTTACAAAGCAGCTAGACTCAAATTCGCCGATAATCATAAGTTCTGGGTTGACGAATGAAAATCCATCTTTCCAGCGCTGAAAAAAATGTAATCTCGATGGACCTGGTGGTTGTCAAAACAATTGGAGAGACATTCGCTGTCCACGACAAACGCGTCATTCTCGAAACTTCCACGGTGACTCTCTTATCAACTGAGGTGCTATTAGCTACCATCGCAAGACCACAATTTGTTTTATTTGCCATAAGATCGCAGAAAATTAAGTAGAGGTCTCGGACAATGTTTTATTGCATTTTTCACGGTGAGTGTTGAACGTACATACAAATAAACAGTACAACACTCCAATCCACAGCGCTAAGCACACAGAGGAGTTTTTTGCGTCGAAAAATATTCTTGTGTTGAAGTGACCCGCAGTTACCTCTGGAGCACTTTTAGCAAGCAAGTGTATAAAGGCGGACGCCAGTTTAATGGCCTATTGCACCTTAAAAAACCTATTCAACAGGAAAGAGGGTAAAAATCGACAAACACTAATCCATCAGTCACTCGTAAATTCGATGCCGCAACGACTAGTATCAGTTCTAATAAATAACGGAGGACATACAAGATGAAGTCCTAAATAAATACTAAGCTAAACTAGAAATGACAGGAGCTTTGTTCTAATAACTTCAAGTTTTTTTATTCAAAATAGTCCCCTCTTGCCTCGATACACTGTTTTGCGCGATCTAAAAGCTTTTCGAAAGAGTGTTTCAGGCCATTGTTTCAGACCCCACAAAAAGAAGTCTGGAGCGGTCAAATCAGGCGATCTTGCTGGCCAGTGCAAATCGCCAAAACGGAAGATTCGACGCCCGGGAAATGCATCCTTCAACATATCGGTTGTGGCACGTGCAGTGTGTGCCGTTGCACCGTCCTGTTGGAACCACATGTTTTCGAATCCCAATTCATCAAGTTGCGGCAAAAAGAACTGGTTGATCATTGATCATAATGGCTCTTCGTGGGTTACACGCGGATTGTCAGTGCCCCAGAAGCGTAAATTTTGCTTGTTTACGTACCCGCTAAGATGGAAATGTGCCTCATCACTCATGATTATTTTTGATGAAAAATCATCTTCCTCTTGGTGGTGATTAAGGATGGCTTGAGCGTATGTTAGACGCGATTGGCGGTTAGCAGCTAACAACTGCTGCACCGTCTGGACTTTGTACGGAAACATCTTCAAATCCTGTACCAAAAATCGCTGTAAAGACCGTCGACTGATACCCATTTGCGTGGCACGTCGGTCGATGTCGACGGCGCGTCCATGACATGCTCGGCTACAGCAGCAATATTCTCTGCAGAACAGCTACTCCGAGGTCTGCCACGCCTGGCAGCATCTCGTGTTGTGCCAGTCTCTTCGAGGCGAGCGGCATAACGTCGCAGTGTTTCACCAGTAGGCGTTGGACGGCGAGGAAATCTGCGACGAAATTCACGTTGTGCCAAAGTCACCGACCGATTATTGGTCAAATAAATAGTCAGCAATATTCCGCGTTCTGGAGCAGTGTAGCGTAACATTGTTTATTAACGTGTATTTCGCACGTGTTTACTACACAAATGTCAAAACAGAACTGACATTAGGGACCAATCGCAAAATGTATAGCATTTTCTGATAGGAGGATTACTTTAGCGCAACCTGTTATTATTAATTATGGATTTATTTTACAGAAAAAAGCGTGTGTCCATAAACGTTTTGTTCTCTTATTACTTATTATAAGATGTAATCTGTAATATCCCATGCGCATCGCTGCCATAATTTTTTGCTATTTATTAAATTAGCTATTCCTTCTCCTTACCTTTTTTCATATCGTTAATGATAATTAAGCAAACCAAAAACACCGAAATATTCCATCAAAAAAATTTCTATGAAGAAGCACCACACAAAGCAATATTTACAGCTGATTGTCAATTTTGCAGGTAATCTGCCATATGTGAACGGGTAGATTAATTTGGGGATTTATAGGTGATTAATGCATATGTGAACGTATTATTAGTTTCAGTTCATGTTGGAAACACCACGTTTCAGTTACACTGTTGTAACTTTTGCGGAATGAAACTCGCACAGACCTTTCGTAAGCCCAAATGATCAGTTAAAATGCGATAAATCGATGTTTTGGAGATATTCAACTCTGATTCCATGAATTTCAATGATGATTTCGGTTCATTTGTGATAAATTTACGAACAATTTCAATGGAGCTTTCGAAGATTACTGATTTTGGGCGGCCTTTATGTTTATTGTCATTTATGTCCTCACAACCATCTCTGAAACGTGTAAACCTCTCATGAACACTGCCACGAGATAGACAATCATCGTCATAAACTTTTTCATCAATTCAAATATTTCGGTAAACGTTTTATCGATTTAGAAACAAAATTTGATATTAGCTCTTTGTTCGAAACTCTTTTTTGTACCGATGACACAAACATACTGACACTTTAGACGCAATAACTTTGTTTCCACTAAACCGAATGTCACCAAACTATCACTGGAAGTCAGCTAGGGATGTTACTTCCGACGAACTAACTGATTAAAAAGATGGCGCCATTAAAACATTTTTATGACGCCAGTCTTGTTTATTTTGGACTTCTCCTTGTATAAGCTATTAAATATTTTTTTATATTGCTCTCTTAAGATTTAATTTAATATTAGTTTTGTCCCATATACCTATCTAGAATATTACCTTTTACGCCCTTGAAAATGATTAAATTTTCATAATGAAAGGCTGAAATATTCCCTTTAATACGAGTATGTTTTATTCTTACGCTTGTTTTCTTTGCTTATACCGAGGAGTAAAAGATTTAACTTCCGATAAAAAAAAATTATTCAGTGTCTCATATATGCAACTATTTCGCTTAGTATATGATTTTTGGAAAAATAATGAATATTAAAAAGAGGAGATTAAGTGAAAACGGGTCAAAAAAGTTGATGTGCTATCTTTTGTCGCAAGGTGTAAATGCCAAATGCCATAAGGCCTGCGAAATAGAAAATATAAATAGAAAATATGAAGAAAAATGCACCTCCAAAAACACCCGATAAGCCTGCAGGCACAATTCATCTTCTATAATGCTATATGTATGTAACGGGTGATCAATCATGAGGTGCTTTTTTCAATAGTTAAAAAAAACAAAAATGTAAATTATGTTCAAAACCTTTATTTATCATTTGAAAGGACATTCTTTGACATTTACTTTTTGAATATGACTTCATTCAAATGTTGGCCGCAACTACGCTTAAGGTGGTCCATTCTGAAGGTCCAATTTTCAATCACTCGTTCGAGCATTTCGACTGGTATGTCGTGAATAACACGCGTAATGTTGGCTTCCAGAGCTTCAATCGTAGCTGGTTTATCAGCATAGACCTTGGACTTCACGAATCCCCAAAGAAAAAAGTCCAAAGGTGTGATATCACAAGATCTTGGTGGCCAACTCACAGGTCCTAAACGTGAAATCAGCTGCTCTCCGAAATGACTTCTCAATAAAGTCATTGTTTCACGAGCTGTATGGCAACAGAACGCTGATTTTCATAATACAGTTGAACAATTTGTAGACGTTGTTGCGGTGTGAGTCTTTCCATGATGAAATGCCAAACGCTGTTCAACAAATCCACGATGACAGTTTGCCACAACTCGCGCGCGATCTGTAAAAAAAACGCAAATGAAAAAAACTCCTCTTAATTGATCACCCGTTATATATTCACGTATTTGTGTACTTGTAATGTACAACAAGTTGGCTTGCGTAAGACGAAAATTTGTTATTCTTTTCCGATTTCGCGCTGCTGTTATGTTGTGTTATTTAGTTTTTTTCTGGTACTTGATGTTTTTCTATTGTAGTTGCGTTTGTTTTTGTGTTGTTGAAGCGCACAAGAAAAACAACAAAAAAAAAAAAAACAGAAAGAATTTCCACATACCCAGAAGCCAAATAAAAATACACAGTAAAGGAAAATCAATTACTTAAACTTCAACATTTCGTATCAAGGTTGACGATAAATCCAAGAATTAGGAGCAAATTAGTCTCAAAATTGCATAACTCGTTGAACAGGAAGATCGTAAAAGGAATGGATATTAATTTTTTCCCATATATTTAACTTTCTGCTATTTTTGGAATGTAGAGAGCTACACAAAAATACAAAAAGTATGGAAGAGCTATTTTCTGCACGTACTGCCGCTCAGTTTCGTCTAAAAGTCCTTTTTTAACTCAAATTTAGGGCCAATGTCATCGAAACTGCGCAGGAAACCAAATTACCTATGAATATGACAAGGAAGATTTTTTGGTGATGTCAAGCTACAAAAGGAATCATATCACTAAAAGTGTTTTGAGACTAAAGATTCAGATCGGTCTTCATCGGTCGATGGCCAGACCCGCCTTGTCATTTGGCCTTGTCTTTCAGTAAATTCTCAGCCTTGCGGACAAATTTCGAAATATCTGCAATAGCAGCATTCTTGATTTCATTTGGATCCATTTGATCTCGATAAAACATGTGCAGTCTTGTCTTTACTCACTGTTACTTAAGTCGCTTTCTTGGCAGCTCGTTTGTAGCGTAGTTCCAGGATTATAGCCTGCAAGCAGCATATTTCGCAGCAAGCTCATTCAGGGAGCTCCTGTATTCAATGGATGTTCCCAAGTGAGTGTTATTTCAACACAGATACTTGAATGTAGTGTGCCTGTCAGAGTATTAGCCTTTGTTGAGATGTAGTACTCTTATGTCGCCTATATGTCGCCTGCCTATACCACCCAAATACCGTTTCGGTGCTAGTTTTTTTTTGGCGGTGAGGGTGGGTTAAAAATTCCTTTGCACCATATAGTAACCGTCGCTACAACGTGAGTGGTGATTCCACTAAAAATATCCCTCCTTTTCTCTTTACCTCTACCCGGGACTGTTTCCGCATTGATTTGAGGTAGAGGGTCAAGACCTTACAAAAATTGTGTTAACCTCACCGTGCTTTCTTTCTACCCACTCTTTTAGATCGGGTTTTAATCTCGCTGTCCATCTACTCTGCCGTTCAGAATTCTATCTTGCCTGCCAAAGTGTGAGCGTTTGAATTCTAATATCGGAGAAGCTTGGTACTGGGATTCCTGTGATTTTTTCCTCCCATCTCCGTTTGCGCTCTTGTGCTAGAATACCTATAGGGATGGTCAGATACTGTTCAGTATGAAGAAGCCACTCTAAGAGCGCGTTGCACAGATTGCAGAGTTTTCCGCCGGCATTACACTCTTAGCGAATCTGCCCATATTTCGCATCATATAAGAGACTCGAGTTCGTCCTGTCCATTAAAAGTTTTCGCTTGTTCTGCGTTGGACCTCCAAGGTTTGCCATGAGCTTACCTAATATGCCGCTTACTGTGGCAGCTCTTGTGGCAGCATGATTTATGTGCGCCCAGTAAGTTAGCCTTGTGTCTAATTGCACTCCTAGGTATTTTTTGACCACCCTTTTTGTCGATAAAGTGGCATCGAGTACTTCTATATCTACTTCTAATGGGATACGTCTTTTGGTTAGAAGGATTAACTCTGTTTTCTCTGTGGCCAGTTTTAATCTGTGGTTCTCAATGCACTCGGATACCCACCTGATTTAACTTCTTTTTGGCTTTGTCAGTGTTTCGAACAATTATTTCAGCTGCAATGTAGTTTGCGTATCCAACTATATGCACATCCTTAGGCTTCTCCATTCGAAGAATTTCATCGTAGCTTATATTCCAAAGCTCAGGTCGTCCGTGTTTCGAGCGATTCTTACAGCTGCAATGTCATCTGCGTATCTGGCGATAGTGGGATTACGCGTCGAGGAGCGTTTTTTTCCTTCACAACTATTCACGCTCGTTTTGCTTCAAGTAATCCATCTTCGTCTAAGGGGATTTTTGGAGTTTATAGCATCGAGAAAATCGATATAATCCTTTCACTTATTTACCAGGGCGCTTGCACCATTTTGTTCTTGTGTGAGTGGTGGATCAATAAGTTCATGATAATTTAAATTGAAAAAAAGTGGAGCTCTTGGACAAACGAACTTTATTGTTCAACATACCATAGTTTCCTATTAATTTGATAATCTTCATCTAATATTTCTACAATTCGTTGATACCTTTCTACTCATACGATTTCTTTAGCTACCTATTACTTCGCTGACGTCTTCTTCATTCGATCCAAATCTCTTACCATTGAGTTATTCCTTCATACCTTGAAACTAAATAATTGCAGAGTGCTAAATCCAAAGGATACGTTCGATGAGGAAGCAAGTCGCTACCTAATTTATGCAGTTTTGCTATTGCGACCATCGATTTGTGCGCCAAGCTGTTGTCCTGGTACAAGAAAACTGGTTAATTGCCAAACACCGTTATTTTTGCTTCAAATTGGCATCGAATAGATTCGGCAAAACTGCATAACATCCGCTGATAATAATTTTCCCATGGCCTTGTTAGTCTACAGACTCATATTGACTTTCTTTGATTTCGATTTCCTGTTAGAAGTTCAACTTCTCGACTGTCGATATCGACAACTATGGTTTGAAAGCTGAAAATTGCAAATTGTGTTGGTATTTCTGTTCAGTAAGATTGAATAAAAAAATAAAAATAAAAATCTTTTCGCGAAGTTCCAGGACCCACTGGCGGCATCATCCAGGACGCACTGGCGGTATAATGGGCTTTGTAACTCGGAGCCACGGCGTTGTCATATTTCATATTCAAGAAAATAAATGCCATGAAATTATCTATCAGATTATAATATATTAGAAAAATAAAAATGCATTCCGAAAATATTTCTGCTTTGTATTATTATTTTAGGTACTCAATTCGATATAATGAATGTAAAAATTTGAATCAAAATGTAAGCAAACATTCAAAATAAGAACAAATAGCAGGTCACTTTGACACTCAAAACAAAAAAATAAAAAATAAATCGCAAGAAAAAGAAAAATTAAATTAGCTGCTCTTGTGATATCACCTTGTGTATAATTCGTCTTGTCGGGGAATATTTAAATAGCCGCGATGTGCAATCTTACAAAAGTATTGAATTCAATCGGAATATTTGTTGACACATTTTTCCATTATATAAAGGGTGAGGGGAGGCATCGGAATTTAAATTGACATAAAACAACGAAAATTCAAATTGATTGGTAATCTTTATTATTTTTGTACATAACTATTCAAGAAATTTATTTTTTAAGAACAATCCATTTCAAATTCTGCCATGAAAAAGCTCCTCATAAAAAATATCTGCCATTCGTTCCATTTGTGGACGCAAAGACGCAAATAGGAGGAGGAGCTCGGCCAAACCCCCAAAAATGGTGTACGCGCCAATTAACCGTAAACACCAATTTCGAATGACTCTCAACTCGCGGAAGGACTTCGGTCGATATCTCGTGTGTAACTTTAGTAATATTGGCTTCCAATAACTCAATCGAATTTGCATAAACCCATAAAATAAAATTCAAAGGTGCAATATAAGACGATCTTGGTGGCCAATCCACTGTTCCGAGACGAGAGAAAAATTGCTCACCGATACGACGACGCAGTAAATCCATTGTTCCAGTGTTTCACGGGTTTTCTGACAAGTAGCGCCGTCCGCCGTTTTGTTGGAACCAAATGTTGTGGAGATCACAGGCTTCAATTTCCGGCATTAAGGTTGTTTATCTTGGCGCGATAACGTTCGCCATTCACTGTTACATTGGCGCCAGCTTCGTCTTTGAAGAAATATGGGCCGATGATTCCTCCAGCACATATGTAGGTCACACCAAACGATTGTTTTCAATGGATGTAATGGCTGTTCTTGTATGGCTTCGAGTTGCTCTTCAGCACAAATACGACAATTTTGTTTATTGACGTAGTCAGTAAGCCAAAAATAGGTCTATCTATCAGTTGGCCTGAGCGCGCGATGAACACTTTTCACAGGGCGTCGATTTTCGTAATACATTTGTACGATTTGTAAACATTGTTAAGGCGTAAGTCTTTCAATGATGAAATGTCAATGAATACTCGAAAAAATTATGTAATTAGCTTGACAGTAGTCACGCGTGATCTGTCAAAAAACACTATTGGCAAAAAGTACCCCCAATCTGATTACCCGTTAAGTACACTTAGGTTGAAGACCCCATCTTCTTCCAAGCATACGCTTACAGACATACAGAGCAATTTGTGCTTTCCTTATCCGTTCGTCAATGTTCAGTTTCCAGCTAAGTTTGGAGTCGAAGAATGCTTATTTTTCCAGAAAAGAACTTCCGGCGTTAAAATGATTGTCAGAATGATGTTTTTGACAACAGATCTTCTATTTTTGTTTGTTTTTTCGCTATAGATACGAGCCGTTTAAGGTGGAACATCCCATATGCATTGTTTTATTTACAAATCTATAATTCATATGCAATTTGTGGAAAATTTTCATCACTAATTTATTTTAACGCATACTGTTAAGAACTACTCAGCGAATTTTATTTTAAGGCATTATAATTGGTTTTTGTTTTTTTTTCTTTGTTGAGTCAATAAGAACATAAATATTAGTTTCGACTTTCAAAAACGCGCTCATTATGTGGCACATTAGCTCTGGCGCAAATACCACATTTCTATGGTGGAAAATATTTGCTAATTAAAATAGTTGATTTCACGGAAAATAAAACATATTTAAAATAAGAACTGTGTACTTACTATAAAATGTATGTATGTATGTACATATGTATGGGTATACAATAAGTATTGAAAAAAATCATATTTGTCGAAAAACAGACATATGCACACTTGAACATTTTTGAGTACAAGTGGCGTAGCAGAGACAACAAAAACGACAACCGAGCCGTAAGCAACAAATTCGATTCGATGCCGGCGAAATTGATTGCCAGTTGGTACATCATCAAACGTCATCATTAGTGACCACAGAATAAGCAACAATTGCAACAATAAATACGCACACATAACTACCTGCATGTGGATGTACACAAGTGCATGTGTGTGGGTATGTGTGTGCATGAGACCATATGCACTGTACTTTTTCAATTTTCGCTTGTCTATTTCGATCGCTTCATTTCGTTTAATTTCGCGCCGCTTTTCCTGCGGCCAACTTTGGAAAGTCAGCAAGGAGCAGGTGGAACGAAAGTCAGCGCGAGCGCAGGAAGCGGGTGGAGTGTTTGCACGCAGCATAGCACCGTCAACAACTGGCTGTACCTTCTTCGCACCTTTGCTGTACCAAAGGAAAATTTTAATAATAAACATTTCTTTGAATGAGAACATATGAAGGTGTGCGTGTGTACGGTATGTACATGTATGTATGTAGAGATGTGTGCAAGTACTTGTGGGTGGGTAATTATGCTGCTCAGCTGACAATTTGCAATACAAAAAGTTTATTTAGATTTCAAAATATTTTTATTTTTATTTTTTTCGGAATATTTTTAACTTATCTCTTTACGAGTACATGTTTTTATTGTCGTTTTTTTTTTTTCCTTTTTTAATTTTATTTTATGTATGTATATCTTTTGTTGTTATTTTTTGAAAAACCACTATATTTTGTTGTGCGCAAACGTTCGTATTTTTAGTTGATTATAGTAAGTTAAAAGTATTTGCATTATTTGCCAAAAGACCGTCGCGCACAGCAACACCGACCAGCACCGTCATGGCCCCACAACCGGCGGGCTTTCCATATTCAATGCCTTCCGCAGTGCTGTTGATACACACACATATATTTATGTATGCATGTATGTGTATGTATATCTGATATGTAGGTATTATGAATTTCGAAGCAGCGTGTGAAGAACATATTTCATTCACAAACATACATACACACATACAAATGCTCATTAGTACGTATGCCCAGCGTTCCCTGATCAGCTGTCACTAGCCAATAGTGACCAACCGAGCCGATCGCATACATGCATATGTATATATGTACTACATGCATTCCTGCATTCACATGGATATTTGTATTTGTATTTGCAGACCCCATCAACTGAATATTTTAGAATCCCTCCGAGATCGATACCATCACGAAAAAGTATGCATTCGACATTACAGAAAAGTTATTTTTTATTTATTCATTGAAATTTCATCATGGAAAAACTTACGCCTCAACAATGTTTACAATTCGTACAATTGTATTACGAAAATTGGCGCTCTGTGAAGAGTGTTCATCGCGCGCTCAGGGCAACTTAAGGCGATCAGCGATGAGACCCATTTTTGGCACAATGGCTACGTCAATAAACAAAATTGTCGTATTTGTGCTGAAGAGCAACTCGAAGCCATTCAAGGAAAGCCATTACATCCATTGAAAACAATCGTTTGGTGTGACCTATGGGTTGGAGGAATCATCGGCACATATTTCTTCAAAGGCGAGGCTGGCGCCAATGTAGCAGTGAATGGCGAACGTTATCGCGCCATGATAAACAACCTTAATGCCGGAAATTGAAGCCTGTGATCTCCACAACATTTGGTTCCAACAAAACGGCGGACGGCGCTACTTGTCAGACAACCCGTGAAACACTGGAACAATGGATTTACTGCGTCGTCGTTTCGGTGAGCAATTTTTCTCTCGTCTCGGACTAGTGGATTGACCACGAGGATCGTGTGATATCACAGCTTTGGACTTTTATTTGTGGGTTTGTGCAAATTCAATTGAGTCATTGGAAGCCAATATTACTAAAGTTATTCACGAAATACCAACCGAAGTCCTCCAGCGAGTCGCGAGTCATTCAAAATTGGTGTTTACGGATTGCCGAATACGGCGCAGTTGCGACCAACATTTGAAAGCGAGTATCTTTAAAAAATAAAGGACAATGATTCTACACAAAAAATATAAAAATTGTCCAATCAATTTGAAGTTTCGTTCATTTCACTTTAAAATCCGATGCCTCTAAACTGATCACCCTTTATAAGACGGTTATACGACCAATACGCATCGGTAGTTTGGTGGAAATCTCTAGTAAGAGATTCTATCTATTTATCTCTAATTGGCGCTTAAGCCCCTTTTAGGTGTTTGACCGACCTCCTCTTCCCACTTCTGGTGTGCGTGTCCGTAATAGATTCGTCTTTTTCAATTTTCAAAATTTGGCAGCAAATTTGTATTGATCGAAAAATGTTAAAAAAAAGAATGCTTTAATTTGATTAATTAGATTTTGAATATTTTTTTTCTTGTTCACTCCTCTCGGGAGCATAGGGCCTCGACAAGACTCTTCCATCGTACACGGTTCTGTGCTGTTTGCACCGTCCCATGAGATGTCGGCATCTGCTAGTTCGCGCAGCATCGACATTCTCCAAGTGTTTTTTGGTCGACCGCGACCTCTGCTCCCTTGTGGGTTCCAGTTCAGTGCCATTCTCGTGATGCTATCAGGTTTTCTGAATGTTTGACCTATACATCGCCACTTTCGGCGTTTGATTTGCCTAAGGATGGGTTTCTCGTTCGCTAATCTCCACAGTGCGTCGTTACTGATGGTATTTGACCAGAATATTCTGCAGATGATGCGGAGGCATTTGTTTATGAAGGATTGTAGCCTCTGTGTGATGGTGTTAGAGACCAGCCATGTTTCACTACCGTACAACAATACGGACTTCACGTATGAGCCGAGTATTCGTAGTTTAGTGCGCCTGGAGATTTGCGAACTCCCCCATACTGTATGCATTCGCCCGAAAGCCGCCCTTGCTTTGTTTAGCCTGCAGTTGACATCTTCATCTCCTCCACTATCTGCCGTGAAAATGCAGACAAGATAGCAGAAGCTTTCGACGAATTCCACCGGGCATCCGTCAACCAATATCTTGCGTTACCACCATATTGCATTTTCAAAACGGCTAGTCTCCTTTTAAGAACAAAAATACTCTCTAACCACCCTTATGTTGTGATATCATGTTGACAATGAGCATAAACTTTAAATTGTCTGATCGATACTTTACGAGATATCGGTCCCTACAGGCATCTATCGAGAAAATAATGGATATCGTTCTCTCCAAACTACTAAATATATCTCAGGGGGGCTGCCATATAATGCATATTTTCGCAGAGAGTCCATCAGTTTCCGCCACACCGTTGTCCTTTAACCACATTATTGCTTTTAACGCAAAGCATTTCATACTGCGGGCATACGATCTGAGCTTTAGTCACTTTTTTTATCACGAAATATCTCTGTCAGTATGAAAATATAATCGGATTTAAAAGGAAATAGATGATGTTCCAATCATTAACACTCGGCAATGAAGCTTCATCACAAATCTTTTATGAGCGATGACGTGTAATCAAGGAAAATACTCTGCTGACAATCCATATCTGCTCTGCGCCTCCTTCTTGACATTCAATGACTTTCATATTGACTTTTTCGTAGAAAAAATATTTATATAAAAAATTCGCGAATTCGCATCAATGATCTTGAACTTTGAATCATGATGTCCCAACATGCCAATACACAATCAGTGCTCATTGGCACACATTGTCAACTCATGGGAGACATAACTGAAATATTTATCTCTTGTTCTTTACAAAATTCCTAATCGAACAATCACTTCCGCACGCGCACAGCCGCCCTCGCAAATAAGAGCGCTGAATTATTACATTATCTAATGATCAGCTCCACAAATATACATACATACATACATACATATCTGATTAATAGAGAAATTCTGTGTGGGAATAAAAATATATTACGTACCCACTTGAGGGTGGCTAAAAAAATTATTTTTGATCTCCAAAAAGATTACGTTAATGGCACTCGCATACACACAATCGACCAGCACCAATACCACGCCAACCACCAGCGCTGTGGAGCAGACGAGCATTCGCAAAAACAACAAAACAAACATGAATGTGAAGCGTGGCCGGAGTGCAAAAAAAACAAAAATGAAAATTTGATGATGAACAGTAGCCGCAAAAAATTCCAATGCACACAACTTAGATACAAAACGAAAAATCAAATTAAATATATACATATTTTTGTATGTATGTATGTATGTAACTGAAATACAGCAAGAGAAAAGGAAAAGCCAACTACAAATACAACAAAAAAGAACCATAGCACATAAACGCATAGACACTAAAAATTTTGGGCAGCCAAATATTCACACTCAAAAATGAATGATCCGCTGTTAGATACAGTGCCTCTGAATATGGATTGGGGGATTGGAAGCGATCGGTGACTAAGTGGGCAGATAGCTAGGTATTGTAGGTGACTAGGTGGATTGGACAAAAGTTGGCAAGGGTGGTGGGGGCATGTCAGTGCGTATGGCGCTGGCGATGAACTGCTGCTGGCAAATGAGTGTCGGTGGAATGACAGACAGGGCGTTGAGGCCATATTGGTGGTGTTGCTTGAAGTACCTTCGAGTATGAATAGACGAGTTGTATGTGTATGCATAGGAATAACATATGCGCATGTGGGTGCATGCATACATGTGTGTATGTGTGTATGTATGTATGCAAGCATTAGCAATGCCCCGTTGTGGCCGCAAGTGTTTGTGGTGGTCGGAAGGATGGATGGATGGACGAATGGGTAGATTTGTTGGCTGGTTGGTTGGCTCATTGGATAGTTTACTAGGTGTACTTTGCGAGTATATGAATTTTCCCATTATATACTGGTCAATGGGGCGTATGAGTAGGTACTAGTAAAAATACATATACACACTCATTTACTCGCATATTCACTTGGACACATCCAAACACACATACACATGCACAATGTTATAAATATTGATTTTGCACATTTAGTGTTTTAGTTTATCAACGAATCTCAACCACCGTGGAAGTGCGAAAGTGGTGATCGCCGACGCGATAAGCCGAGACCAAGAGACGACGAGTGTGTGTGTGTGTGGTTTAGTTAAACCATTGGCCATTCCCTAAAGGGTGTTGAAGTGTTCAATTTCTATTAATTTTTTCTCGACGTTGATCAAACCAACTTAACAAAATGGTAATAAAAATGTGGAAAATGTGCATTGAATTGAGAAAATAAAATTGCATAAGTGATAAGCTGAGACGCATACATACATACATACATGCATATATATATGAAACGGAAATATGATATGATGATATGAAGTCATTTGAAAATTAAGTTTTCGAAATCTCTTTTGAACAATTTTTCAAATTTAAAATAAGGGACTAGCGGCCGCTTACTTTAACTTTACTTTGTAAAAACATTTAAGAAAATTCGCTTCCTAGCTAACTGCATTAAATTGTTGCATAACGGCAAATAAAGCTCCAAATTGTACGAGTGGCTGCTCTTCTAATTTATGATGCGCGTTGAGATTTCAAGCGAAAAGTAAAGGCCCTTAGAGTTTTATGATACTCTTAAAGCAGATAAATTTTATGAGAATTTGTTTTTTTACGGCAGACCCTTTGCCTTTCCCTGCTGATGCTGATGCTGATGGAAGATCGCTATTTCAAAGAAACAAAATCGAAAATTTTCACTTTTCACACCCAAGAAGTGAATTTGAAGACCCATACTTTGGACAACAGGGAAATATCATTTCGATTTATTCAGTCTATGATATGGCATATCTTACTTACTAGAGATATACTCGTACAATTTTACTTAAAACGGATGTATGAAAAGTTTTTTCTTAATAGCCGCCGCCCCTCGGTAGGCAATGGCAAACATCCGTTTGTATTTCCGCCATGAAAAAGCTCGTCATAAAAAAATGGCATTTGCCATTCAGAGTTGGTTTAGAAGTGTAGGTTCTTCCATTTGTGGAGCAGCAGCAAGACGCACACCACAAATACGAGGAGGAGCTCGGCCAAACACCTAACAAAAAGTGTTTGCCCCAATCATTTATTTATTTTTTAATGTCTGTGTAAATAAAAAGTCCTCTAAATGGGCAATATAAACTAACAGTACAGACCAGACGATTTTGGAGACGAGAAATCAATTTTTGGTTTTTTGAGATTTTATTATAACGGGTGTTTTTTAAGAGCTTGAGAACTTAAACTGATAATAAAAAACAAAAATTTTGTTTTGGAATGCATTTTTTTGTTATAATCTATGAGATAATTTCGTGTAATTTTTTTTCAATATAATATCCGGCATATGTCTGCCGTGGCTACGAGTAGTCCATTCGATTAGTAAAATTTATGCCTACTTTTTTCAAAAAATCTGAGCAATAAATCTAAATGAGCCCAACCAGCAAAAACTCGACACAAACTATGGTCATTTGGCTTCAATTATTACATGAGCTGTAATTTATATGTACGTTAGCCAAGGCTATTACAAAAATTTTCCATATAGTCGAAGGACAAAGGCCAACAAGTTGAGAATGACGACGAATCGACATTTCGGTTTCTTCTTTAACAATTCGATCTATAAACTTCGCGAACAGATTCATTTATTTATTTTGTTTTCTTTTTTTTTCAAAGAAATTTCCTCAATTTTGAAGCATTGTTGTGGCGTTAAACGACTCATGATGACTTGCCAAATCTTACTGAACAGAAATGTCAACACAGTTTGCCATTCTCAGCTATCAAACTATAGTTCCCAATATTGATCCTTCTCATGCAGCTAAAAAAACACCCTATGTATACAAATAACAACTCCCTTAAAATTGTAATACATATAAACTAACAGTACCGAGCGTGAATAGCCGATTTTGGAGATGAGAAATCAAGATTTAATTTTTTTCAAATTTTATTACACTAAAAAAGTGCTTCAATTTAGCTGTGGGCAAATGCAGATAAAATCGATTTTGAAAACGAAGAGCTTTTATGGGTTTCTTAAGACTAATCAGAGAAGTTCAGAGCAATCAATGGAACCACTAATTACTTTTAAACAAGCTTAAAAGACTGCGTTATTTTTCAGCGTTCAAGTGTCTTTAATTACATAAAAATTAAAATCAATTCATACAGCGTGAACTGTAAGAGGAAAGTGGCCCTTCAAACTGTATCGATTGGAGTGCGAAGCGAATTAACTTAAGTTAGGTTAGGTTAAATGGGTGGCCTTGCGAGGGGCCCACTTTGACAAATATTGAGATTAGAGGATGATTGCCATGCACTTACGACGACACCGATGGTAGCTAATTTACGTTCGTAATTAGCCGCTTCAAGCTACTAATAAACTTCACCAGATGTATGATATTTAAATCGACAATATCCGCGGATTAACTTACCTTGAACCCTTTCAATTCCTTAATTTTAAATTTAATATACTAACTTTTTATCCGGATCAGCCAAAACAGCAGCAGTTAAATTCAAAAATTATTTGGATCTAAGTTCCACAGTCTCTTCATGAAAAATATACGGTTTGCTACCCAGTAAAAAAGCGCATATTTATATCACTTTCAATTTTTTTATTTACACATATTTTAATTAAAATTTCGTTATACATTTAATATGCAAAAAGTTTTCAGTCGCCAACGCTATCAATTATGATCTGCCATCTTCTAGAGCAACTTTCGACCAATGCTCCGGGTGTTTTTATCCAGGATCCTCCAAATCTATTTAATGGTTAAAATGAATTGCTGAGTAATCCTTATTTTCTTTACTCCACGCCTTTAGCTTTATTAAGGGGTTATATACCTTGTGGTCCGGTGAAATTAGCGAAAGTTGGGTTTTTTTAAAGATATGTAGCAATAATTTTATTGTATAAAAGTTTTTATTATTGGATATTACAATGTTTAAAGAAAAAAAAAGGCTTTGTTTGTGTAAAAATATTTAAAAATGGCGGAGTTATGGCGTTTTCCCCCAAGACCCTTTTTTTGGAAGAGGCTTGCGGTGGACGCGATTCAAGTCCACCAAGTCAACTGAAACCAAAAAATCGAAAAGATTTCATTAGTATAGGGTTATATCTTCTTAGTGAACGATCAATATATTAAATATTTTGATTTTTGTGAAAATAGGAACATGTTTTTAAAAAACTCCACTTCTACAGTCCTAAAATTGGCATTAAAAAATTCATATCTGCAAAATAAAAATTTATACATAAAAAGTTGATCGTTCACTAAGAGGCGACATCAATTACGAACAATTTAAAAAAAAAATTATAAAAATCGGTTGAATACTTTTTTTGCAATCGCGTCCACCGCAAAAGCATTTTTGGAAAAACACGTTTTTGAGATAATCGCGTTTAAAGTTTCAAGCGCCGCATGAGGCCGTACGCTCAGGACGTGACGACGCACAATTTAAAACGCTGTAACTTTCGATCTATTGCTCAGATCTCTATGAAATTTTTGGAAAATGTTCTCAAGGGATTGTACTTTACGATAAAGAAATAAAATTTATTTTGATTTTTTTGAAAAACACAAGGTATATAACCCCTTAAGGTAATAGTCTGGTAACTTATACGTTTTTTGAGGCCATGTTTGGGACGTTTTTTGAAAGGAAAAATAAAATTCGGTTTGATTTTCTGATATGTTATTAAAGGTATCAGAAGGTGTAAACAATTTTTTTTTTTTTTTTAATGTTTTGATACTATTTTTGTACACTGCAGCAAGCGGCAAAAAAAAAGAGGTACAGTGGCCGGCCGGCGTGATTTCGTCACTTGTGGTCATTTGAAACAGAAAAACCAAATTGCTTATTAATCAGTGTGCTTGTCGTTCTGGCGGGTAGTAAGATCAAATGATTTTGACAAAAAATAACAAAATGGCGGACTTCGTAAGAAAATTGCCTTTTTTTAAAGTGGAAATCGGACCAAAAAATGGAAAGTTAGGGACGAAATAAATTAAATCTACTACCCGCCAGAACTATTGATGTGTAGAAAAACATATCTAAATTTCAGCTCAATCCGTTAGATAGAAAATTTGTTTTCACGACGGCCATCCGGAAAAACGTTGTTTTGAGAAAAACGCGTTTAAAGTTTTAGCAATTGAGCCACGCAAGTACGAGCCGCTCTCATGTATGTGCTATAATTTCGTCAATATTTCGAATTTCGGTCTAAAATTTGTACAGTATATTACCAATATATCGCACTTTCAAAATATGTAAAAAACCGAAATTCGAAATTTTCAAAATAAGTTACCAGACTACTACCTTAATGCTAACCCATTTTTGTTTGGACGGATGTCTGGGTTATTCGGAGGCTAATTCATAACACAGCGGCCATTGTCCTCTTTTCACACTTTCAAGTCCCTGCTACGTGCAACGTGGCATTCCGCATCGTGGGCTTCCCGCAATGTCTAGTTGTCAGCATTCCCATCATAGATTTGCTCGACACTCTTCAGCAATCCTTTATAGCATTACCTAACATTATATCGATAGAGCCACTTTTCAGCAATTTATTTTTCATAAAATTTTAGCATTCATTTGAAGTCGAAGTCCCAAAGCTTCAGCCAAGTGAAGGTTGTCAAACTACCGAATACTTTGACGGAGAGGCAGCCGTGCCCATGAACTCTGTGAACCAGTCTTACACCTCTTTGTGCCCAATCTCTTTTATGAAATTTTCTTAGATAAAAGTACACTTATCCGTAAGTATTACCTAGTCCAATTGCAATCAATATTCTTCTGTGCCCGGGCTAATCGTTTTTCTATCCAACTGTTTGTGAGAGGGAGTTTTGGATCATACTTCGATTTTTGAAGCAAACCCTATACACTGTAAGTGGAACCCAATCCAGATAATCTGATTTGTTAACAGCTTAGCCGGGCTGAAGGGGCTCACAACGCATTACAGAACGATAATCCAAAGGATCAGTTAACATAACCTTGATTTTAGAGCGTTTTAGGTGCAATTTTTCCATTTTTTCCACACTTTTGGCAGAATACTCGCTGGATTAGTCGCGTGTTTCGGGGTGAGAAGCATCAATAAGGGGTTAACGATTGTTTATTCCATACAGCTAGCTGAAGCTTAGCAGAAACTCGCCTATCGCGAATCAGCAGAGCAATAAAATCTTCTTCTATATATATATAGGGTGTTTTTTTGGGTGTTTGGCCGAGCTCCTCCTTTTCATGGCAGAAATACACTCGGAGGTTTGCCATTGCCTGCCGTGAGGCGACCTCTATTAGAAAAAACTGTTTCTTTGTTTTATTGTTTCACGGTAGTCATTATCCTTTTTTATTTTGTTTAATGATAATGTTGCTTGCCGTTAAGATTATTATTATCGTCGAAGTACTAATAGAAGGGCCGCTGCTGCCGATTTTACTAAAGCTTGCTTTTGTCCAAGGTGAATCTAGTAAAGGTGGTATCGGTAAGTCAGCTGATTTTTATACCGTGTCCATGTGGCTATCAGCCCAGGATAAAACAAGACGAATTCATACTTTGTTCTCTACTTTGCCAATACTTTGTTTTGATAATCAAACGTAAAAAACATTGTTGTTTTTGTGCCACCAGCTTTAATGAATGCGCCTTGCTTTTGTGAAAATCTTTATTCAATTAATCATTTATTGCCGCAGCTTAAAGGTAATAAAAATTTAATAAAGCACTAAATTTTTCTGAAATCAGAATTCATTGACCTCTTAAAGTCACTCAAGTTGATTTGTCAAAGGTCCGTAGATATACATAGATGTATACCGTCCGGCGGCCGTCGTAGCCGAATGGTTTGGTGCGTGATTACCATTCGGAATTCACAGAGAGAACGTTGGTTCGAATCTCGGTGAAACACCAAAAAAAAAAAAAAAATTAAGAAAAACATTTTTCTAATAGCGGTCGCCCCTCGGCAGGTAATGGCAAACCTCCGAGTGTATTTCTGCCATGAAAAAGCTCCTCATAAAAATATTTGCCGTTCGGAGTCGGTTTGAAACTGTAGATCCCTCCATTTGTGGAACAGCATCAAGACACACACCACCAATAGTAGGAGGAGCTCGGACAAACACCCAAAAAGGGTGTACGCGCCAATTATATAGGTATATATACATATATACCGTCCTTTATTAGGCTGAGCTTCTTCTCAAATTTTTGGTATGCGTCCCGATGTTGTCTTATAAAGTGAGATTTTTTTATAATTTTATGCTACCTTCGAAAGTAGCATGATTTTTTTATTAAAAGCTGTTTCATCACAGAAATACACACAGAGGTTTGCTACTACGATCTGCTGTAGGTTAACCGCTATTCAAAAAACTTATTTCATCATCTCATACTTCATCCCAACAATAAACTTCGAAATGCGACCAACCGAATGACAGTCACTCGATGGCCGTCTAAAACAAAAATTTCTTTTCATGTGAATATTTACAAATTTCCTTCAACAAATTTTTTCACCCGCTTACTTTCTTTATTCGCAGGAGGATGATGAGAATATGAACATCATGCGTAAGGCATTCCAAATGTTCGACACCCAAAAAACCGGTTTCATTGAGACACTCCGCCTCAAAACCATCCTCAATAGTATGGGTCAAATGTTCGAGGAGAGCGAATTACAAGATCTGGTCGATGAAAACGATCCCGAGGACACTGGCAAAGTGAACTTCGATGGATTCTGCAATATTGCGGCGCATTTCCTCGAAGAGGAGGACACCGAAGCCATACAAAAGGAATTGAAAGAAGCCTTCCGCTTGTACGATCGTGAGGGCAACGGTTACATCACCACATCCACATTAAAGGAAATTCTCGCGGCTTTAGATGATAAACTCTCCTCAAGTGATTTGGATGGTATTATTGCGGAAATCGACACAGACGGTTCGGGCACTGTAGATTTCGATGGTGAGTCGTGGAGTCGTTAAACGCATTTTATGTAGTTAATAAATTGGTCGACATATGGAAATTCTCAAAAGATAATTAAATATTTATTGGCTAATCATTCAAGTATCTACGGAAAGTGGAATTTTCTAGCTACAAGTATTTGCAGCTGCTGCCAATTTTGATGTCTTAGCGCTAATGTGTTTATTACAATATTATTTTTTGATTGTTGTTGTTTTTGTTCTATGTTAGTTTTTGTTGTTGCCGATTAATCAAATATTTGTTTTCTTCATACTAATTTGTTTTGCAGAATTCATGGAGATGATGACTGGAGATTAATTTTTGTTACACCTACAAGTACCTACATACATACATACACGTACGCACATACATGCATACATACATACACATCGTGCAACTGAAATAAATTTGAAATACTCCTCCTCGTAGATGAGGGAAACAGAGGCAGACATCTGCAATAATACACAAAAAGTTATGGATCGATTTTGATGGTTTTGTTGTTGTCGTTGTTTTACAAAATGTGTGTATTAAAATGATATTAATTAAATTTATTCGGAATACATAAAATATAACGCTCGTTAGCTAGGTTTTACATAATAAAATGATCCAAAAACTTGTGTTCTGGTTTATTTCAATATTTGCCTCGGCCATTCCGCAGCGACAGGTGGCTGGTGGATGAGAATTATTATGGTGAGAAAATTTTATATACTTGCGATCACTACAAAATTGTTTATGAAAAATAAAAATATGGCAGTGAAATCACTTCCTGATGTTACATGCATCGACTAGCTATGAATTTTGTGCCAGACGTACGAGGCCAGCTGAAAAGTTTTCGGCCTAAGGCAGCTAATATAGTTAGTTCTTCTGCTTCTGTTACAAGTGAAGTCCGTTATAGATATGAAATTATTATATTTATTTTTAATGAAATTAGTTTTATTTAATCACGTAAATATTTAAAAAAAAAAATATTTTCATTTTAAATCGTCTTACTTACTTGCTTATGTGGCGCTACAACCGTGTGTCGGTTTTGGCAGAATCCAAAATGGCGCGCCAGTTGTTTTTGTCCTGCACTCGTTGGTGCCAGTTGGAAATCTCGAGTGAAGACAGGTCCTGCAGGACTTGGTTTTTCCAACGGAGATGTGATCTTCCTCTTCCACACCTTCCTTTTTGGGGTACCGTGTCATAAATTCGCCTTGCTGGAGCGTCTGTTTTCATACGGGCGACATGGCCAAGCCAGCATAGCCACTGTATTTTTAAACGCTCAACTATGTCCATGTCCCTATATAGCTCATACAACTCGCTGTTCCACCGTAAAAATTTTCTCTCGAAGGCTCCCAATCCCTCATCCGCTGTTGACATCGCCCATGCTTCTGCGCCATATTATATATTAGGACGGGAATGATGAGCGTTTTGTAGAGTGCCAGTTTAGTCCTTCGAGAAAGAGCTCTACTTCTCATTTGCCCACTGAACCTTAAGTATCACCTATTGGCAAGAGTTATTCTCCGTTTGATCTCCAGGCTGTCGTCATTTCGGTTATTAATACTGTTCCCAAGGTAGACAAAGTCCTTCACAACTTTGAATTGTTGGTTGTCAACACTGACATATTGTCCAAGACACGAAAAGTTCCTGTGTGTTGACATTTTGTGTACCTTGTTTTACCCTCATTCACCGTAAGACACACATTGCTCGCCTCTCTCTTTAAACTGGAGTATGCCGAGCATACAGCGCGGTTGGTCGGCATACTTCTGTTCAAATATGAACGAGACGGTATCAATAAAACGGTCCGCGGATGACATATGGCAAAAATAAGTTTTTTGTTTTTTGGTAGGACTGTTATAAGCTTACATGGCAAATTTCAGAGTGATAATAGGACTATGAATAAGTTCGTGCGGTTTTTTTCGAAATTTGAAACTTTATTGACGTAAAATGGTTACAAATTTAATATTCAAAGTATTGTCCATCGCTTACTACTACTTTTTCCCATCTTTCTGGCAATTCACGGATTCCCTTTGTGAAAAATTCGGTCGGTTTTGCCGCAATCCACGAATCGATCCATTTTTTGACTTCATCGTAATTACGGAAGTGCTGGTCAGCCAGGCCATGTTGCATCGATCGGAAGAGATAGTAATCGGATGGCGCAAGGTCTGGACTATACGGCGGGTGGGGTAGGACATCCCATTTGAGCGTTTCTAAGTATGTTTTGACCACTTGTGCAACATGTGGCCGAGCATTGTCATGTTGCAAAATAACTTTGTCGTGTCTATCGGCGTATTGCGGCCGTTTTTCTCGCAGTGCTCGGCTCAAACGCATCAATTGTCGTCGGTAGATATCCCCCGTAATCGTTTCATTCGGTTTCAGTAGCTCATAATACACAACACCCAGCTGGTCCCACCAGATACACAGCATAACCTTCAGGCCATGAATATTCTGCGCCGACGTCGATGTTGAAGCATGGCCAGGGTATCCATACGTTGCCCGACGTTTTGGATTGTCGTAATGGACTCACTTTTCATCGCCAGTCACAATTCGATGCAAAAAACCCTTTCTTTTGTGCCGTTGAAGCAGTTGTTCGCATGCCATAAAACGGCGTTCAACGTCTCTTGGCTTCAATTCATACGGCACCCAATGGCCTACCTTTCGGATCATTCCCATGGCTTTTAAACGTTTGGAAATGGTTGATTGATCAACTCCCAAAGTTTTTGCAACCTCTTCTTGCGTTTGAGCCGGATCTTGATCGAGCAATTCCTCCAATTCGGTATCCATGAACTTTGGCGGCGCACCCTCGCGTTCTTCGTCTTCCAAGCCAAAATCACCACTTTTAAAGCGTGCAAACCACTTCTGGCACGTTCGCTCAGCTAGAGCATGCTCACCATAAACTTCCACCAAGATACGATGACTTTCGGCTGCTTTTTTCTTCATATTAAAATAATGAAGAAGAATTCCCCGCAAAAACACATTATTTGGCACGAAATTCGACATTTTCAAGTGTGGTAAAAATATTGTTGTTTACGCTTCAAATAAAAAACTTATACTGACGTTTGTGCCTTACGACAGTAGCTCTCCAATGAATGTTTGGAAATGTGGATCGATGGAATAATAATCAAGTTACGCCATCTGTTGTAAAACCGCACGAACTAATTAATAGACCTAGTTTGTTCACATAGTTTGTTTTCTGTGCTACTGTAAACAAGTCAAGCTCGAGTGTGTTCTTCGAATTCTCTTTTATGACTTCAATTGTCTCAAAATGTTTTCCACGGAGCGGCAACTTGAGCTTGGGAAACAGGAAAAAGTCACATGGAGCCATATCAGGCGAATACGGTGCTTGCGGAACGATATTAACATTATTTTTGTTCAAATAATCGCGAACAAGACGTGATGCGTGAGCTGGTGCATTATCGTGATGCAAGAACCATGACTTGTTGTCCCACAATTCCTTCCTCTTAAGACGAATGTTCTCGCGCAAACGCTTTAAAACGTCTAAATAATATTCAGCGTTAACCGATTTTGCGATTTGTGCGATTTTCAAGCACAATTTCCTTTACTTTTCCGATGTTTTCGTCGTTTACTGATGTTGCTGGACGATGTTCATGAGGCAAGTTTTCAACCGATGAACGGCCCTCTTTGAACGATTTGTACCACTGGAAAACACGTGCACGCGATAGAGCAGAGTCCCCATAGGTTGTCTGCAACATTTTCAATGCGTCTGAAGCCGAAATTTTGTTGGAATAACAAAATTTCAAACAAATTCTTTGTTCAACTTGAATTTCCATCGTTAAATTCGAAGAACACACTCGAGCTTGACTTGTTTACAGTAGCACAGAAAACAAACTATGTGACATATCACGCTGAAATTTGCCATGTAAGCTTATAACAGTCCTACCAAAAAACAAAAAATTTATTTTTGCCATATGTCATCCGCGGACCGTTTTATTGATACCGTCTCGTATTTGAGCAGAAGGTATGCTAGTAGCATGGTACTCTTATGAAAGATAGTACCAGTGCAGTTCAGCTCGGCAGCGCGAAAGATTTTTTTCAGCAAGAGGTTGAAAAAGTCACAAGATAGAGAATCGCCTTGTCTGAAACCTCGCTTGGTATCGAACGGCTCGGGGAGGTTACTTCCAATTCTGACGGCGCTTGTGGTAGCGCGCAACGTCATCTTACACAACCGTATTAGTTTTGCGGGGATACCAAACTCAGACATAGCGGCATAGAGGTGATTTCTATCCGAGCTATCAAAGGCGGTTTTGAACGCGACGAAGAGGTGGTGCGTATCGAGTTGTTTTTCATTGGTTTTCTCCAGGATTTGGCGTACTGTGAAATTTATTTTAATTCAATTCTGACCTCAAACTGTAGTTCATTGGGTTCAGATCTGGACTTCCAGACGGCCAATCTTCTGCTGCTATGAATATTGTTTTTTAGCTGCGGTTGGGTGGACTTTGCCTTATGGGTTGTTGCGGAATCTGGCTAGAAGATCCAAGACTCTCCATTGAAGAGAGTACTACTCAACTCCTCCTGGTTCACTTTTGCACGGTCTGAACTCCTTTTTCGCAGAAATAAAGAGATGTATTGCCTTTACAAGACACTCCCCACCAAACAATTACGGAGGATGGTTGGTGGTCACGCTGAACCCTTGGAACAACATTTTTTGCGTCTTTAGAAGTTTTAGCATAGATTTTGTCGTTTTACTTATTAAAAACTTCTTCAACAGTGAACATTTTCTCATCTGTAAAAAATAATATTTTCATGGCCGTTGACCGCGTGCCTGTCGAGTCTAATTTTCTTGAAGCGCGTTATCAAAAGCTGACCAGTTGAGCGGCGGCAAACTTTCATGTGGAAATCATCTCCAAATAGTCTTGAAATGGATCGATACATTCGTTTCCCTGGACATGATTTTCTGCTTTCTAAGGGGATTTCTGCGAATTCTTCCTCGAACGCCTTTTATGGGTGCACTGGTTCGAACCACGCAAGGACGACCACTTCTTTTTCTGTCTGTCACTTCTGACGTTTGGGAAAAATGATTAACCGTGCGGTAAACGAATCTCACTTACACTTTTACCCCACTTCTGTAATGCAATCACTGTAATGCGATTTTCCTTAGCTCTCCACTCCATTGCTAACAAGCGAAATTTGCGACGAAACTGAGTACAATTTATGAGTAGACAATTCATACGAACAAAAGCAAACGGAACTTTTTTCTGCGAATTTGTTCTCGCCGTATGCATTGTAACATTTGTCATAGAATTTATGAGATCCTCTAACCCCTAGTTAGAGCAGAGGGCGTCACCTAATAATGATCAAAAAATATGATTTTCTGTTTTCTATTCTGGTATGGGGATACCTTTCAGGGGAATGCGCATCGAAATGAAAAGTTTCGGCATTCTCCTTTGCGATCGATAAAACAAAGCGGGGATAAAAAATGGTCCATGAACCAGTGCGCAAATTCACTGCATTTCAATAATTGCAATCGAAGCCTAGGACAGCCGTATGAAAAGTCGGTGGAATAATAAAAACTATGTAATTGTTTGGGCTAAACCTTTTTTTAGTTTTCGACATAGAGCCCATTTACACGATGACTTTCCATCCAAGGTGAGGAGGAGGATGATGAAAAATTGACATTGTGCGTAAAGCATTTCAAATGTTCAAAGTCCACCCATGGGTCGAAAGTCATGCGTGTAAATCTTAGTGGCAAAAAGTATAAAAAATCAAAGGGGTAGGCATGCACGCACGGTCAGCGAAATCGAAGGGCTTTTTTACCATTCCGCTTTCTTTGTATTCACATTTTCGTATTTTTATTCACGTGCATTTTGGGCTCGCACTTCGCTTCTAAAATGCAGACAAAAGAATTGGTTGAGCTACTTTTAAGAAAATATCAAGAATGAATGACCATAGAAAACTGTCCGCTGAAATGTCAAAAACACGCAAGGAAAGCCGCAACCAAAAAATTCTAGTGTAAAACAGAAAGTTTTTCGAATACATCTTTCAAAGAATATGGCGAAATATCCAGGGTGAAAGTCAGCGTGTAAATTGGCTCATAGTCTCCTTTTAGGCTTATACACTTCGTCCAATGCTGTTCTAGTTTGTTGATCCCTTCCGAATAATAGGATTTGTCCAAGTCTGAAAAATAGCCATTTGTTTCTGCAATCACCTACTCGTTTGAATACAATTTTTTTCTCGCTAGCCATTTCTTCAAATTGGAGAGCAAATAGTAGTTCGAGGCATACGAGGAAGCCAAGTCTGCAGCATAGGGGGCATGTGAAACGAGTTGGAACCGTTTGGCAAATTTGCTTATTTTCACTTTCATTTAAATGGGCTTCTTCACTCCAAAATACCGTAAATTTCCCATACGATCGCTAGAATAATGTCTCGTACAAATTTTTACGCAAATTGCATTCGTTAGGCTCGCATGATTTGAATTTTAAAGAAGTGAAGCCTAAGACTCTCAATATTTCATGCAGAATAGGTTTTGAAAGTTCCAGGGCAGCCACCCTCTTGTACATGGACTGAATCCTCGTCAAAAAACGTGTAGCGACAAGTTCAATTATTTGTTTTGTTCTTGATGTCCGGTTGGGCCCCATCCGTGTCCTGTTTCCCACCCAAATTGCTGCGTTTTCGCATCCATGAACGAATCAAATTGTCACTTGCATTATCAAGGAAAAGTTGAATATTGTAAAGTGAAACAAAACCAAGGCGAACGCTCGTTGTTCACCCGTCCACTTCGACATCGTGACTAAATAACCCGCACGAATAAAGAAGCAAATGCGGACCCTTCCTCGTTCATACGCTCAGCGTTTTGGGATAAACTTTAAAGTTAACACCTAATTCTGTCACCGGATAACCTGCAACTCTTCTACTATTTGCCACAATTTAATTTTTCGATCGGCTAGTACTAATTTTCCAAACATTTGGGCCTTTTTTTCGTTCACTAAAGTGGCAACGAGACCTGGGCGGATATTGCCTTCACAGGTCTCTTTTCCGTCTGAAAATACCATTATACGAGTATGGCTTATAAAGATATAGAAATTTCAAGAACTGGTGAGATTTCTTCAAAAATTTTGTGGCCGTAGTGCTGTTTTTACCATGAATTTGTTCTAGGGATACATTTTTTGGAATAAAAAAAAAACGGTTTAAAAAAAAATAGTAGTGAGTTATGCAATTGTGTTATCAGAGACGAGATGATGAGCTATTGATAAAAGCTTTCATTTGGCACAAAAAACAACGGAATCGATTAAAAAAAAGTATGCGTTTTATTGTACGTCATAAATGTCACTTTAATTGTGATTACAAAATTTTTTAATAAAAATATCAAAAATCCGATTCGACAGACCATAGAGAAAACACTTTCGAATATTTAAAAAAACCGCATCAAAAATATTAAAAACTGTATGAGTAACGGCCAGCTGCCTCAAGCAAAGGACAACTACCTGTGCGCATCAAACTCTCGTCGCGCGCGAATTTTATAACTAAATAAAATTTAGTTATTTTTAAAAAATTAATCATCATCATCATCATTAGCATTACAGTCTTGTGCAGACCATTGCTTCCACAACTACGGTTCTCCACTCCGATCGATTCTCTACTACTCCTTTCCAGTTTGTGATACCCATTTTCTGCAGGTCGGCTGTGACCTCATCTACCCAGCGTTTGTTTGGTCTCCCTCGACATCTCCGTCCAATTGGTTGTCTATGGAACGCTATATTGGCAGCTCTCCATTTGGGCATTCGGTACATGTGCCCCAGCCATCTAAAAAATTAATACAAAAATTAAACTGATCAAGTCGTGATCGAGAAACAGACTGACTTTATTATTTTACTTCAAGTTTAATCAAATCTTACATATTTGCTTACTCGGTATATTCTGTTTTTCGTACTTGCTAAATTACATTGGCTAAATAAAAATTGCTGATTCTGTTTTTTATTAAAAAATTGTTTATTCTCTGGAAATTCTATGGATTGCGACATGTGCCAGAAATTGATATTTGGTTACTGCTATTGTCAATTTTATTTAAGAATTTTTCGAATTTATCAGGTACATTGGCTTTGAAATCGATGTAACTGTTTGTATATGTAACTCGCGCAGTTATATTTTCTGCCATAACTTTGTATCTACGAGGAATTTTTACAATGGACTTCCACAGAAATACTGTAAAGAATAATAATCTGTAAAAAAAATCGATTGTTTGAAAATTCAGGACGTACACATGCACTGCGTTCACCCTACAATAACTTTTTGGTGAATGAAACACACAACCTGATTTTATAATTTTTATAAATTTGTATATATTTATATGTTTATTATATGTTTAAGTTTCAAAAACAAAAATAAATTTCAAGATTCCTCACATAAGTTTTTAGATAACGGTAATTAATGGTTGTAACAAGTAAATAAAGCGACCATAAAGTCTGCGTTTAGTCTTAAAGTCTAATACAAAAACATGATATGCTATATGCAAAAATTAAATCTAATATTTAGTTGGATATCCACGTTGCTTCAGGACTTCACACAGCCTATTTGGCATTGAACTTACTAGCTTCTCTGTTTCCTCTGCTGTTATCTTCCTCCATTCTGCCTGCATGACACTCCGCAAAACCTCTTTACTAGTAATCACTTGCTGTCGAATTCTTTTTTCCAATAGATCCCACAGATGCTCGATTAGGTTAAGATCTGGGGACTGTGGCGGTGTTTTAAGCTGTTTTTAGGCGTTGTACAAGAGCCAAAGCTTAACGATCTCGGCTGTGTGCTTCGGGTCGTTATCTTGTTGAAACCAAAATGTTCCTGATAAGCCGAGATTTTCTGCACTTTGCTTTAAATCCCGATTTAGTATGTTCAAGTATCCCCATTTATCCATCGTCGAATCAATAAATTCTAACTGACTCACCCCATTTGCCGCCATGCAGCCCCAAACCATAACCCTGCCACCTCCGTGCTTAACCGTGCCAACAAGATTTTGCTTTTTAAGAGCAGTTCCAGATTTTCGCCAAACAATTTGACGGCCCTTTATTCCGAATATACAAAATTTACTTTCGTCTGAAAATATTACTTTTTTTTCAGAACTCGGGAGGCTTATTTATGTACTCATTAGCAAACTGAATGCGTTACGTCTGTTCACAAGAGAAATGAAAGGCTTTCTCCGGGCGACTCTATTATGGTATCCAGCTTGACGTAGAACTTTTCTAACAGTTTCAGCGCAAATACTTTTTTTAAATGTTTGATTTATGTTTTCAACTAATTTTGAGGATGTAATCCGGGGTTTAGCCTTTGCCAAGTTGATTATAGAACGCTCTTCCCGGGTCGATAATTTTTTCGGACGCCCTGACCCGGGCTTAGATGTAAAAATTCCAGTTTGCCGAAAATTTGTTACAACTCGCTGAATAGAGGAATACGTTCTCCCAATAGATTTTCAAATATTTCGGAAACTTTTTCCATCTTTCAACATTTTTATAATTATTTTCCTCTCAGAAACGCTTATTTCTTTTCCCTTTCCTTCCATGTTCTTTAATTATCTCCATTTGTTAACATTCAGTCGAAATAATGCGCAATCAAAAATTAATATAAACAAGGAAAATTATCATAAATTAACGGTATCATTAAAATAAACAGGCTGAACGCAGACTTTTTGGTACCACCTTTATATGCTGCTGAAATTATTTTCCCGTTATCTAAAAAGTGAAGTGGGTAACCTTGTTTTTTTTTTTGCCCTTAAAAGCTGGGAATGTAGTGAAACAACAAATTGTAAAGATTTCAATTTAATCATAATATTCTATTTTGTTTTTAATAAATTTAAGAAGGCTATTCGGGTGAACGCAGACTTTGTGGGCCATGTGTATGTAACCTCTTGAATACTCACAAGGTGTCTTATCTTTAGCCGACGGCACTCCATCCAAATATTTACTTATTGAACAACACTTAGGGCCTCTCATATGACACCTGAATTATCCAAATCGGTGTAAATTTGCCGAACTATCTGCAACTGAGCTGACAAAGTAATCACCTTTATTTCAATTGCGCCACCAAGTATGCAACGATTTTTCTGCCGTCTGCGTACTTCCGGTAAATTTGCAACTGTTCTCTTGATTTAGGCCTTCCACACACGTTATGTCATACAATAACTTACACCGACTATGATTATCCTCTATCAATTCCCACACGAAGTGCATTTTAAACGCCAAAATACAAAACGTAAAGATGTCGAGTGCTAGAGAAAATTCATTTTGTTCAAATTATCTTTGTTACAAAAAAAAATTTAAAGAAAAAAGAAGCCATGCACACTGACACGACTATGCATTGCCGAAGACTTGTTTGTGGATGTGCGGTTGTGTGGAAGGTCTTATGTTTGCCTGGCATTTCGCCAAATCATTTATTCACAATGGCGGGAGGTTATCAAGTACCAGTGTTTGTTCGAGCATAACTTTTGTAAATCTGTAATAATTTTAGTGACTTAGGTGACAACTGGAAGAGAATAACTTTGCGATGCTAACAAATTCATTTCGCCCTATGCTTCCCCGCGTGGCAATAGGAATTAATATATATGCATATATATATAACTCTTCATTTCAGGATCCGTACTTTATAATGCGATGCAAATAAAGGGTGATTTTTTAAGAGCTATAGGAAAGTTTTTCAAAAACAACACACGTAAAATTCAGAAAAATGCATGACATTTTTATTTAAATCCATATAATTTAATGTTTGAAGATTATTTCATGCAAATTTTGACCGCGACTGCGCTCCAAATGGTCCATCCGCTTAGTCCAATTTTGGCATACTCTTTCCAATGTTTCGGCCGGTATCTCACATATAAATGCTTTAATGTTGTCTTCCAAAGAGTTAATTGAAGCAGGCTTGTCTGAATAGACATGAGCTTTAACATAGCCCCACAAAAAATAATCTAAAGGCGTTATATCGCACGATCTGGGTGGCCAATTGACAGGTCCCGAACGTGAAATAAAATGTTCACCGAACTCGCCCGTCAACAAGTCCATTGTTATGCGTGCTGTGTGACATGTGGCACCGTCTTGCTGAAACCACATGTCATGCAAGTCAAGCTCTAGCATTTGGGACAAAAAAAAGTTGGATATCATTTCACGGTAGCGCTCACCACTCACAGTTACGTTACGCTTCGCAGCATCTTTGAAGAAGTACGGTCCAATGATACCTCCTCACTCCAAAATCGACAATTCTGCTTATTTACGTATCCATTGATCCAAAAATGAACTTCTTCGCTGAACACAATTTTTCGATAAAAAAGTGGATCTTCGGCCAACTTTCCAAGAGCCCATTCACCAAAAATTCTGCGTTGCGGTAGGTCGTTCGGTTTCAATTCTTGCACCAGCTGTACTTTGAAAGGTTTCACGCCTAAATCCTTTCGCAAAATTTTCCACGTTGTTGAGTGGAATCAATAATTGATGGTCATCATTAACACTGGCCGATACAGCTGCGATATTTTCTTCAGTTCGCACTCTACGTAAGCGTGTTGGTGGTTTGATGTCCAATAATGTAAATTTGGTTCTAAATTTAGTCACAATAGCTCGAATAAGCGCTTCGTGGGTCGATTAAACTGACCATAAAATGGAAGAAGCGCGCGATAAACTTTCTTAACAGAACACTCATTTTTATAATAAAATTCAATAATTTGCAAGCGTTGTTCGTTTGTAAGACGATTCATGGTTAAATTATAGACCAAACTGGAGATGTTTGACAGTGAAACAAAACACGGAACGTGCGTCAGCTGTTTAAACCAACTATTTAAAAAGATAATAGCTAAAAACTCACCCGTTACAATACACATTCGCAAAAAAATTCAAATTTTTCGAATTTCGTATCACTGTGTTATTCGATTGTAGCTGTCAAACGGCTGCGCCATTCGTACGTTTCTTCCTATTACTGAAAAGTAAAGACAACAAATAAAAATAAAAATACAAATTTCTTATCTTTCCTTTCTGCTGATTACTCCTTTCAGCAGCATAGGGGCTCTACAAGGCTTTTCCAACGTACGCGTCTTAGCAATCGTACGTCGGAAGCTACTTGTATTGGCTACTACAAGCGAAGTAAGTATTCCAACTAAGTAGGTGATTAGCCTCCCGTTGCCAATTGCTTATAATATACTATTAATAGTCCTTAATTAAAAGAAAAAAAAGTTATACGGAAGTCCAAAAAGTAAGCAGCGGACGAACCTGAAGCAGTCCATAGCGTTGCAAACTTCTAAAATGCAACGCGATGCTGTTTGTTGCGACAGCCCTACATTCGATTTGTCCAATAGATTGTTGATATCCGCCTTGGGCAAAAAATTTGAAGATGGTCGGAAGTTTCACTATAGCAGTGGTAAATTTTGTGAGCATTTCAATTCACTTTTTATACAGTTCAACATGTACATACAGATTTCTTTACTTAGCTGCAATTTTTTGAAAATTTTGCGCACAACTGAGGGTACAAAATTGAAATTTTTAAGCAGAATCAAACGTCAACATTTGAACTCACCTTTTATCACTGAAATATAATGAGCAAACCCATGATTCAATGATAAAAGGTTTGCTCAGTAATCAGCTTTCTCGTTCTCTCTTGACAAATCGGCTCCCATAGCAAGAAACTGGGTTGCTAGCTCTAGAAATGTTGAGTAAAAGTGGAGGAAAAGTTAAATTTGTAGGAAAACAATTCATTTTCAATATGGTCTGCTTACCAACAACAACTCGCTAAAGAGCTTTCATCGGTATGTTCAGGACTATGGTGGTATGACATGAAATACAGGGTGGGCCATATCTATAGCGTTTGCTTTTTGAACCACCTATTTTTTTGAGAATGGTAACACAAATGACATGTCAAATGTGTTCATAATTTACTTAAACCTATTTCCAAATTGGTGAGTCTTCTTCTTCTTTTCTGATTTTCACATCGGTGGCTATGTCAATAAGCAAAATTGTCGAATTTGGGGCTCAGAAAATCCACACGTTACTGTAGAGAATCAAATGCATCCGCAACGAGTCACTGTTTGGTGCGGTTTTTGGTCTGGCGGCATCATCGGGCCATTTTTTTCGAAAATGAGCGAGAAGCCGCGGTTACAGTAAATGGCGAGCGTTACCGTGACATGCTCAATGAGTTTTTGTTTCCAAAAATTGAAGAGGATGACATGGACGACATTTGGTTTCAACAGGACGGTGCAACTTGTCACACTGCCAAAATTACACTCGAACTTTTGGCTACCGTTTTTGAAAACCGAATAATCAGCCGAAATTTCGATATCAATTGGCCGTCTCGGAGCTGTGATTTAAGCCCGTTGGACTATTTTTTGTGGGGAGCCGTTAAGGACAAATGCTATGCGAACCATCCAGAGACGATTGATGCTTTAAAACACGAAATCGAAGTTGCCATTCATGAAATTAGAGTCCAAACAATCGAAAATGTGCTTAAAAATTGGGTTGATCGAATGGCCTACTGTAAAGCCAGTCGTGGCAGTCATTTGAACGATATTATTTTTCATTCATAAATGACAATGTTCAATCTTCAAAATAAAAAAAAAGTTTGAAAAAATAAAATTAGTTTTTTTTATAGCCGATTCAAAAGGCAAATTTTACAATGCCCACCCTATACATACCGCTTAACTCAGGACATCATAGAGTAATTGAAGCAATCCGAGATCGATGAGTGGTGAATTTAAAAAACTTTATTTCTTATGATGTGGTGATTTAGACGGAATTCATGTTTTGCACACAGCTAGCATTTCCCAAAGTGTTGCAGGGAGAATAATTGGATAGTCCCGACACGATCGATAACATTTCAGACCTCATTATAAAAAAGTTGGGTTTGACGGAACTTATTTCCAATGAGCCCACCTTCCCATGGATGGATGAAGTGTCCAGAGAAGGCTTAGCAAAGCACAGCACCAGCATGAAAAAGCTGCACATAAAACTGTAGGTCCTTCCATTTATCGAATAACATCAAGACGCGCGCTACAAATAGGAGAAGGATCTCGGCCAAACACCTAACATAATTGTACGTGCTAATTATATATTTATTTTTAACAAAATAGATTCGTATTGGCGAAACTTCGCAACTTCGCGGTCCGTTTTAAATTTAAAAATTAATTCTCAAAATAATATCTTGGATTAAGCGAAATCATTTCTTATTTTACTACTTCGCAATTTCCGCTAATAAATTCTATTTGTACTATTATTTACTTTCAAATATTAATTAAAATTTATTTTTTAAATCGTTCGCAGCTTCTTTCCATTTAAGTAAGCAAATACTTTTTTGCTATCATTTTTACCAAAAAGGATTTAATATTTTCCACTTTATTCACCTTCTTAAATACAACTTTTTATAAGGGAGTGTCAAAAATCGAATGTCACTAGTGAGCAAACCTTTAATAATTGAATCGTGGAACAAACCCAACGATTGTTCGAGTTATGTCGTATGATTCTTCTCTCCTCATTGTGAATACCCACCCATATGAAGCCAGAGATTCCATTTTGTATAATACTGTGGGCAAAAAGTAAGGTGAATTTGGTTGTAAAATGAAAAATCTTTATTTATTCTTGTAAATCAATTTCATCCCCTTCAAAATAATCCCCTTCGATTCAGCTTTTATCTCCTCAATCGACTCGAAACGCGTTCCCCGGAGTGGTTTCTTGAGTTTTGGGAATAGCCAGAAGTCACACGGAGCCAAATAAGGCGAATACGGTGGTTGCGGAACGATGTGCGTGGAATTTTTGGCGAAATGGTCACGAAGAACGAGTGCAGTGTGAGACGGTGCATTATCGTGATGCAAAAACCAAGAGTTGTTGGCACATAATTCTGGTCTTTTTAGACGAATTGCTTGACGTAAACGCGCATAACGCTCAAATAATATTCCTTATTAACAGTTTGGCTAGGTGGAAGGAATTCATAGTGCACCACACCACGAAAATCGAAAAAAACTGTCATCATGACCTTTATTTTTGAACGACTTTGACGTGCTCTTTTCGGTCTGGCCTCGCCTTTAGCACGATATTCGCTTGATTGGTCGGTTGTTTCAGGGTCGTAAGCATAAATCCAAGTCTCATCTCCCGTAATGATGCATTTGAGCTTGTCCTGATAGTCTGAAAGCATTGTTTCACACACAACAACGCGACGACTTTTTTCCAAGAAATTGAGAGTTTTCGGTACCAAACGAGATTTGAATTTTCGTAGGCCCAAATGGTCTTTCAAAATGGTTTTCACAGATCCTTCTGATATTCCGATCATCTCAGTAAGGTCTTTAACAGTCAACCGACGATTTTTGAGCAGTAACTCCTTCACTTTATTGACGTGTTGGTCATCTGTTGACGTCGGTGGTCGCCCGGAGCGCTCCAAGTCATCAACATATTCTCGACCGTCTTTGAAGTCTTTGTACCACTTATAAACATTTTTCTGCGACATGGTCGAATCACCAAATGCCTTCTGCAACATGCTAAATGTTTCCGCAGCCGAAATTTCATTCCGCAAACAAAATTTGATGGCACTTCTCTGCTCAATCAAATCAGCCATTGTAAAAATCGAAAAATGCACTCTTGGTCGTTTGGTAAACACAAGCGTAAATATATTACTGATAATGACATTCACATGAAAGTTGGCCCAGATGTTATTAACAGTGCTGCCAACTCATGAAAAAATAAGTAGAGCGAAATTTTAATCCTGCGAAGTTTGACAAATAAATTCACCTTACTTTTTGCCCACAGTAGTATGTATAAATAAATATTTTTGCAACTGATTCAATATTTTTACTATGAACAAAGTAAAGAATAAATAAAGAATAAAGTAATCTTTACTTCTTAAACGTTTCTGCCAGTAATACCAATTAAAAAAAAAAAAAATAAGCAGCAAAGTAAAGCCCAAAGTAGAGGTGCCATTACCCGAACGCGATCGCGAAAGAGATAGAGATGAGATGCGAAAGCATTAGAGAGTTTCAAATGTTTCCCGCAATGCATTTAGTTTTCGAATCGCATTCCTTTGCGTATTGACTGACAGAGTGAACCCTCCAGATTACACTGAAAGTGCATGATGAAAAAAATTTGAGAGGTATGTTATTTAGCAGACCGTTATTCGGCTCTCAGCGAAATTTACCGAATCAACTGATGGGCCGCTGTCGCTGAGGTTGTGTTGGTGATATGCGAAAAAAATCAACCAATGACACTTCGTTGCCGTCTGAACAACGACTGATTGGAAGAGTATGTGAATACATGTGAAATGATCGTGCAGAATTCGGCTGCCGAATCCCCAATTGACGTGGCACCGAAAATTCCCCTCACAATCTCCATTTTTACCATAGTTAAAGAGCAAACCTGGTAAAACTTTCATCCTTGCTGAAAGTGGGCGTAGTGCAATTGTAAAGAAAAATTAAGAAAGTTGCCGTCTTTGTCTTTTGCATTAGGGTGGATTTTTTTTGTGCCAAATCAACGGAGTGTGTTGCTTTTTAACCCTTTGGGAACGAGTGTCGGCATATAATTAGCCGCCCAAGCCGTTTTACCGTTCCGGACGCGTGTAAGCATATAGCCGCCCAAATTAGTTCGTAGCTGCAAGGCTCACGACGTCTGTCGTTCTGAACGATAAGAAACGCATAGGTATAGTAAAAGAGTCACGTTTCCCTTCAAAGACATTAGGGGCTATTAGCGATGAAGTCTTATCTTCCTTATAATGTAAGCTTACGATGTGAGACGACGGTAGAGTCAGAACGAATTTCAGTTCTTCGATTCAGTCTCTCAGTGTCACTGTCAGAGGAACCAGAAGGTTTTTTATATATTTTATCCTAAACACGATGGCTAAGCGCGATCTAGAGATGATACATTAGATAGTGACAGTTCTGACGAATATTAATTTGAATCTGACAAGTCGAAAGATGACGGCATTACTTCCTCAAGCGGCAGTGAAATCCGTGCAATAAGGAATCCACTCAGGCATTTCTACATTAGCAGTGATAGCAGTTTGTTTATAATTATTTTATGATTTTTTGATTTTATGAAAAAGTTTTCTTTGTTAAGTAAAACCTTAGTTTTTATAACGTTCAACGTATTTATTTTCTTTGCTGCACATTCCAATACCTTTCGCCCTCAGCGACGCTCGCCCGTCGAGCGGCTTCGTCTCGAAAGGGTTAAATGGATAGAATTGATAAAATACCTTTGGATTTGAAGTCTAATAAATATTGACGAAATTAAGTTATTAGCGCATTTTTTGGAGTGATTTAGGGTATATTGAGAAACGCATTATAATGCGCAGTAATTGCAGTGTTGGCAGCAAATAATTTGCTGCATATAAGAATGCGCTCTGCAGTAAAATGGAATTATTACTAAGTTTAGTAGCCGACGATGTATGTGAGTCAAAAACTGATAATTTTTTATTAAATTTAAGAACAAAAAAACCGCGTAAAGCTTAAAAGAAGGGCATATTTTGTAAGAAGTTTATTATTAAATCGAAAAATACCGAAAAACAAATCTTTTTTTGAAACAATAAAATTATTTCCCTATTATGAAAGTGCTGATCGAACGAATTTTCATTTGGTATTATGGTGGTCATTCGTTGAAGAATAGGACTATTGTGAATTTCGATCGCTCGACGCATTTACAATAGATAATTTTTTCTCAGCTGATACAGCAAATCAAAATAAAAGAAAAACCGATTGTGTTGAAATTCTTTGCTAACAACATTTTTAAAAGTTAAAAAAAGTATTTTTTGTGAAAATGAGTACAACGGAGTTGTGGTGCGACGATTCATCGGACGATGAAAGATTAGTGGAACTAGCTAGAAGTAGAAAACAGTTGAGGGGCGCATCCAACCCCCTAGAAATGGCTTCCACTGAGTAAGTTTAGAATTTTCAAAATGTGTTGACGTACTTAATATTACAGAAATTTTCTTACAGATTTTCAAAGAACTTTAGATTATCTAAAGAGGCGTTTATGAACCTACTGTCCAGTACAGAAAACCAGTTGCAGCAGTGCACCCGAGAAAAATCCAAGCGAGAAGTATCATTGAGAGAACAATTGGAGTCCTGAAAAATCGATTTAGATGTTTGTTGCAGGCAAGAGCTCTTTACTATTCTCCAAAAAAAGCAACACAAATTATTAATGTGTGTGCAGCTTTGCACAACATTTGCTTGTTTTATAATGTTCAACTTCCGGATGAAGAGTTATCCGATGAGACCCTCAATAACGGAGAAGCAGAAAACATAAGAAATGAAATTCTTAGAATATTGTAGAAAAATCTAAAAAGTATTAAATAGAAACCTTTACGCCACAGTTTCTGTTTTATTTTTGTTATAAATTTTCTTTATTCAATTATTCGTCATTCGAAAAAAATATGTATTTCAGTTCCTCTACGTATTTCAGCCCATACCTGCCAAGGGAAAATAAAAATGTATTTCTATAAACATCACAAAAAAAAAACATTATTAACCTTAATCCATTTTGCTGCCGTTCTAACTGGTGGTCCCAAGCAATTCAGCTACGTTGTAAATTCCTCCCATTTTTTTGCTGCTTGAACATTGGTGCAAATCGCTTTTGCGAATTGTGGATTCTCTTCCATGAATGCAACTAGCTTTTCTAATTGCTGTTTGGTACTCATCACTTTCGACCTGCATAAAATTAACAAAATTAGTATATATTTATTATTTGGTTACTATAAAACAATAAATAATCGCAAACAACGTACATTTTAACAAGTTTTCCCACAATACGCTACACAATCGAAAGCAAAATTGCATTCGTATACAACGAAAATATCGACAGCGTTGCACCGCTCATAATACCAAATTGACATTCGATTTTCGTAATAGGGGCCTATATTTTTTTCTCATTTTCGAATGAAGTGGTCCACTTTTGAGGTAAGTTTTCGATATCCAGTTGAATCAGTTTTTAATAAAATCATTTTATGAAGTGTTAAAAAGCCGCCCGAACTCCATTTTGGTTAACTGCAAGGAGCGGTCGTTGTGGGAAATCATTAGAAACATGTTTATAACGGATGATTATTTAGCTATTATCTTTTTAAACAGTTGGTTTAAACAGCTGACGCACGTTTCGTGTTTTGTTTCACTGTTAAACATCTTCAGTTTGGTCTATAATTTAACCATGAATCGTCTTACAAACGAACAACGCTTGCAAATTATTGAATTTTATTATAAAAATGCGACCCACTGAAGCGGCTATTCGAGCGATTGTGACTAAACTTAGAACCAAATTTACATTATTGGACATCAAACCACCAACACGCTTACGTAGAGTGCGAACGGAAGAAAATATCGTAGCTGTATCGGGCAGTGTTAATGATGACCATCAATTATCGATTCGTCGCCGTTCGCAGCAATTGGGCCTCTGTTACTTAACAACGTGGAAAATTTTGCGAATGGATTTAGGTGTGAAGCCTTTCAAAATACAGCTAGTGCAAGAATTAAAGCCGAACGACCTACAGCAACGCAGAATTTTTGGTGAATGGGCTCTTGGAAAGTTGGCCGAAGATCCACTTTTTTATCGAAAAATTGTGTTCAGCGAAGAAGTTCATTTTTGGATCAATGGATACGTAAATAAGCAGAGTTGTCGATTTTGGAGTGAAGATCAGCCAGAAGAATTGCAAGAGCTACCAATGTATCCAGAAAAGGGCACAGTTTGGTGCGGTTTATGGGCTGGAGGTATCATTGGACCGTACTTCTTCAAAAATGCTGCGAATCGTAACGTAACTGTGATGTAATGGTGAGCGCTACCGTGAAATGATATCCAACTTTTTTTGGTCCAAAGTGCAAGAGCTTGACTTGCATGACATGTGGTTTCATCCAGACGGTGCCACATGCCATGCAGCACGCGTAACAATGGACTTGTTTAGGGGCGAGTTCGGTGAATATTTTATTTCACGTTCGGGACCTGTCAATTGGCCACCAAGATCGTGCGATATAACGTCTTTAGATTATGTTTTGTAGGGCTATGTTAAAGCTCATGTCTATTCAGACATTCCTGCTTCAATTAACGCATTGGAAAACAACATTAAAGCATTTATATGTGAGATACCGGCCGAAACATTGGAAAGGGTGTGCCAAAAGTGGATTAAGCGGATGGACCACTTGAAGTGCAGTCGCGGTCATTATTTGCATGAAATAATCTTCAAACATTAAATTATATGGACTGTACTATCGATTTAAATAAAAATTTCATGATTTTTTTTTTTTAATTTTACGTGTTTTTTTGAAAAACTTTCCTATAGCTCTTAAAAACTCACCCTTCACATTACATTATGGAAGTTATGTAATAGCAGGGCCACTTTCGGGCACCTTTCGGATCGCTTTGATATTGCTAAAGGAGCTGCGCATTATCTTTTCAACAAAACAATTAAAGCAATATGTAAATTGAAAAGCGAAATAAAATGGCCATCTGTTGAAGAGCAAAGTTAATATATCTAGGCCCAGTGAAGTGCTATTAGCTACTACGAGTATGACCGGAAAGGGAAATATAATGAAATATACATAGTTTAACTATCCTATTTTCAATATACTTTTCATAAAAAGTTAAAAAAATTACTATTATAGGCTATGTTCAGAAACGCATTATAATGCGCAGTACTTGCAGCGCTGGCAGCACTGTCAATGTGACAATTCATGCAACTGATAGATTTGTTGAAAAATTGCAAATAGATTTGTTGCATTTATGAACGCGCTGTGCAGTAAAATGGAATTGTTACTAAGTTTGGTCATGGACGATGTATGTGAGGAAAAAACCGATAGTCTTTTATTAAATTTAAGAAAAAAAAACCGTGTAAAGCTTAAAAGAAGGACATATCTTGTCAAAAGTTTAATATCAAAAGTTTAATATATTTTTTTTATTCGCTTATATGTGATGAGTAAATTAGAAAATTTTCGCTGGGCGATGTTTTTATCTATTTTTAAATCTTTATTAACTTTTTTTACTTCATCTACGACCTTAGCCCAGAGCACTCTTTTTCCTCCTTCCCGACGTGAACTCGTTCTCCATGCTCAGTCGGACTCTGAGCAGTAATTTTATCTCCGATGTACTAAAGTAATCACTAAAACCAAGAAAAGTATAATAAAATAAAGTTTACATATCGTATTTTTCATCAATTTTTGTATTAAAAGCTAAAATAAATAATTAAATACCCACTTTTCATCAGACATTGTACTAGCGTATTTATTGGCAGTGTGAAAATTTTTGCTGCAAATAATGCACGACTTTTGATACAAAAATTACGTTTAAGAACGCGTTGCATTTGCAGTACTGCCATATTTGCATTTTTGAACGCACTGCTCATGCTGCAAACGTATGTTGCGCATTAAAATGCGTTTCTGAATATATATATATATATAATATATATATATATATATATATATATAATTGTCGCGTACACCCTTATTGGGTGTTTGACCGAGCTCCTGCTCCTATTTGTGGTGTGCGCCTTGATGGACAAATGGAAGGACCTACAGTTTTAAGCCGACTCCGAACGGCAGATATTTTTATGAGGAGCATTTTCATGGCAGAAATACACTAAAATACTACCGCTATTAGAAAAATGTGTTTCTTAATTTGGTGTTTCTGAATATACCCTTATCTAAATAACGGCCTTTTTAAATCGTAGTTCATGCGGTCACCCTAATATCAATGCACACAATTTCAACACAGGTAATTGTTACTGATTTTTAAACAAACAAAAAAAAAACGAAAAAAAAAATAAAAATTAAAAAAAAAATATATAAAAAAAAATGTAAAAAATCTTTTTTTATATTAAAAAAAAGCAAAGAAAAAAATTCAAAAAAAAAAAAATTCAAAAAAAAAAATTAAAAATCAATAAAGTAACAAAAAAAGTGAAGGAATAAAACACGTCACTTGTTTGTTTTTAAATTTTTTTTTTTTTGTGGTTATCTTTATTAAATTCAAAAAAAAAAATTAAAAAAAAAAAAATTAAAAATCAATAAATTAACAAAAAAAGTAAAGGAATAAAACACGTCACTTGTTTGTTTTTAAATTATTTTTTTTTTGTGGTTATCTTTATTTTTTATGTTTTGAAATAAATGAACTTAAGGACTAACTTGTAAGTTAAATAAATACAGAATACTAAACGTATTGTATTTTGAAATATTTGTATTTTATGTAACTTTTCTATTTCCTTTTTGCTTTTGCAACAACGTAAATTACTACGTAAATTATTACTATGTTTATGTGTGTAAAAGTTTGTAGTTATATATAAATTAAAAATTAATAAAAATGTATTTATGTTCTTTACATGCAAAGATGTATGGCTTATGAGCTACGTACTACAAAGTATGCTAAGAAACTCAAGTTAAACTTCATTCTCTAGTTTTATATGAATACCCAAATGCGGCAGCACTTTTCGGATACCTTCGACTTGTTGGCTAACTAGTTTAGGTGTGTGTGTGTTTTTTCTGTTTTCAAAGTGTTAACAATAAACTTAGCGCTAATATGATTCAATGTAGTCGTATATTATTTTAATATATCAGTAAATATATGCATATGTAGGGGTATGTTTACATGTAAGTAGTTTACTTTTTGTTTAATTTTTAATTTTTTTCAGTTTTGTATTTAAATTATTATATTTGTTTTTTAATTTGTGTGTACTATGCAACTAAGAAACGTATTTACAAAGTTTTACATTAGATTTTAACTGCTTATTCTCCATTTTATTATTACTCTCTTTTATAATTTCAGTTTTTTGTTTTATCTTTACGCAGTATTAATTAACCATAGTTGGTTAACAGGCTCTCAAAGTCAATACAACAAAAAACAAAATATGATTTTAATAAGTGCACCTTGCATTTGTAGTCCCATTGGGGAGTACTGCTTCCACGTCGGAAAATTGCCATTATTGTGGTGAAATTACGGTAACTTTCAGGATTTGAACTTCTTTTCTTCCACTTTCGGTCTAAGCGCTGAAAATAAATTTTGCGTTATTGACAGGTTCCGTGGCACTGGGGCACATCCCCATCAATTTCTGTTGTATATTTTAATTCTTCGATTGTGGCGAAATATGAAAAATTGTTAATTCTTTTTTTAAATATCTTCTAACTGTATATCGGTGTATGAGTCATGTTTTTTTCTCATCTGCCGTTATTCGTTGTTTTCTATCTGACAGGGTTTGCAAAATAAGGCAGCTTTTTATAATATTTTAACTACTGTTTGTTTTCAACACCTTTACCTTTACGCGCGGAAATTAGTCATCTGCACTCACATTTCTGTTTTCTTTTAATATAAACGTTTTTTTTATATAAGTCATATTTATGTAATTATAGATTTTTCTCTTTTTACTTTAGTGTTATATAATTTTATTTCATTTTATTTTATTATATTCTATTTTATTTTAATTAAATTTTTTTTAGTTTTTTTTTAATTTTCATTACATTTTTACTTTTTTAAGTATTTTTTAATAAACAAATAATTTTTTTTTATATTTAATTCATTTTATATAATTTTAGATATTCTTTTTTATTTCACTTTATTTTATTTTATTGTATATTATATTATTTTGCTGTAGTTTTTATTTTATTTAAATAAACAAATTATTTAATTTTTTTTATGTATTTTTATTGTTTTATTTTAGTATTTTTTTTATTAATTTATTTTTTATTAAGTAATTTTACTGTAGTTTTCATTTAATTTAGTTTTTTTTAATTTCTTTAATTTAATTTAATTCAATTTTTTTATTTTAATATTTCCTTTTTTCTATTAATTATTTTTACTTTATTTCATTTTATTCTATTCTATTTTAATTACATGTTTACTTTTTTATATTTTTTTAATTTTAATTATAATTTTTTTAATGAAAATATAATAAATATATATTTTTTTCAAATATATTTAATTCGTTTTATATAATTTTAGATATTCTCTTTTGTTTCACTTTATTTTATTTTATTTTGCTGTAGTTTTTATTTTATTTAAACAAAAAAAATATATTTATTTTTTATGTATTTTTAATTTGTTTGTTTTATTTTATTATTTTTTTATTAATTATTTTTTTATTTAATATTACTTTAGTTATTTTAATTTTTTAATTTCTTTTATTTAATATAACTAAATTATACTTATTTTACTTTTTCTTTATTTTATTAATTTTTTTTCCATTTAATTTAATAAAATTCAGTTTAATTTTATTTAATTATATTTGTTTATTTTATTTTAGGTTACTTGACTTTGTCCAATGAATTTTATTAATTTTTTTTATATTAATTTAATTTAATTTTATTTCATTTGTTTAATATAATTCAGTTAAACTTTATTTAATTATATTTTTAATTTTATTTTGGGCTACCTGATTTTGTTTCAATGAATTTTATTTAATTTACTACTTTAATAAAAAAATGTATATTTAAATATATTTATTTACTTCTTTTGATTCCAAATTTATTTTATTTTATAAAAAAAGTTATATATTTTTTATTTACTTTATTCATTTTTATTCAATTTTATTTCATTTTAGTTTATGTAACTTTTTTCTAAATATATTTATTTATGTTTTATAAGATTTAATTTATTTCGTTTCATTTATCGTTTTATTTAATACAATTTGTACTCCAAATTCATTTATTTTTTTTTCGATTTATTAACTTTATTCAATTTGATTTTATTTTATTTCAATTTATTTCATTTGAATGCTTTTTCATTTTAATTTTATTTTTAAATTATTTAATTTAATTTAATTTTATTTTATTTTATTTTACTTTATTTTATTTTATATTTTATCTCACCTTTTTTGAAATTGTTTTCTATATTTAATTTTTTGTTTATTTTGACTTTATTTAATTTTTATTTTTAAATTATTTTATTTTACTATTTTTGTATTATTTTATTTAAACCTTTTTCGAAATATATTTACTTTTTTTTATTAAATTTTTTTTATTTTATATTTCTATTTTATTTTATTTTACTTTAGGTATTTTATTTGTCTTCATTTTATTTTGTTTTATTTTAATTTATTCTTTGATGTTATTTGTAGCTATGGTATTTCATTCCTATGTTTTTTTTTTTCATTCAAATAATTTTTTTTGTAAGGCAGCGTTTTGGTCACGTTTCCCTTGGAAGCCAACGCACTTAAAAAACTAGAGCATTTTTTTGCTATTACTATGCGGTAAATCGGTTTAATGCACTGAAATCGTAAGTTTTTTAGTTTCTTTATTTTATTCTAATATTTTACGTTCCTCTTTTTTTTTACTTAATTTCTGGCACATTTTTGCTTCTAAAGACTTCAATAACAATCAGTTGTATAGTTTGTTAGTTAAATATATTTTCGTTTTTTATTTATAATATAATATATAGTATTTTTGTTGTAGCAAAGCATAGAAAGGCAACTTTACGAACTGCATTAAGGCCAGTTTTTCTTAATCAGTGCGCTATTTATATATTACATATTTTAGTTTTTATGGTTTATTTTACACAGTTAAGGCAATATTACTTTATAAAATTAATTCACAAGCGAAAACAATACATTTTTTTTTTCAAATAGATATAACAAATTTTGGCAACTTTTAATAATAAAATAAAAAAAACGAAAAAACTTTAAAGCGAAACGAAGCACAAAATTCAAAAAGTATTTGAAACCCAAAGTTCACAAGTAAAGTCAGAGAAGGTTAAAGACAAAATATAAATGGCAACTTATTTTCAAAAACTAATCCAACAGCCAAAAATAAAATAATAGTTAACAAATTAAATCAAACCTCATTCGAAGGGAGAATTCTAAAATTTGGCTTAGCTCAAAGGCATACTTAAATAATTTGCTATATACAAATATTTGAAAAACAAAAAACACTAAAACTACTAAAAAAAAACTGCTATAAGAAATAAAATTATAATTCATGTATACGCGCGCTGAGCGAAAAAGCTATTCTGCACCACAATTAGGCTGCGTTGTGTGAAACGCTGAAAATAACTTAGCGAAATTTTCATTGTCAAAAAAAAAGCAGATCATCGATGTTAAAAAAGTGCGTCTATAAAAAAAAATTTTGTAAAGTTACTGATTTTTTGTTTGCTATTAAATGAAAATTGTTTTTGTACGAGCAGCGGTAGAATCACATTTTTCTCTGAAGTTTTTATGATACAGAGAGATTTTATCGGCATCGCATTAAGTTTTGCTTCGAACTTGCGTTTGAAAAAAAATTGCAGCTTTTCGCCCTAAGAACATCTGCACAATTCTTTTGACAAAAAACAATCTTATCAGTATACTTTCAGTATTGCCTTATGAGCACCTTTGGCATGAAAATTAAACTTTCAACTCAATAAAATTTTAAGTTCAGCAAAAATCAAGCCATGAGTGAATAACAAACTGAAGCGTTGTCACAAAAGCCGGGCTGACGCTACCAGCATGGACGCAGACTGATATCCGGCCAAGCACTGCCAACGCCTAGCAGCATTTTTGCAAGGCTTTTCGTCAATTTTTTATTAGCTTAAAACAGTAACAGCAAAAGCGTGGCTTACAGGCACGACCGTTGTAACGGAGTTTTCACAATAGTTTTGTATTTATTTATAAACGCGCTCTTAAAGGTTTTTTTTTGTATGATCTGGCAGTATCGAAACGTCTTTCACGGTTTACACTTCTAGAATGGTGAAGCTCCTGAACGAGCTCCATTTGGAAATTACTATAAATTACTTCTTATTTCGCTCATTGCACGCAGCCTTTCAAGGACTTCTGAGTGCGGAAAAGCTGCCTTGTTTTTAATTTACATAAATGTTTTTGTTTTTTTGCTTTTAACTAAACTTAATCTAGTACAAAAAATAACAGTTAGCTAAGTCGTTTTCAAAGCTAAAATCATACGCGTCGAAAACATTAAAATGCTATTGAAAATGTACAAAGCGTTTCGAATATTAACCACTACATCCAAACACTAATACTATTAGCTTAACAAGAATAATTAAGCAAAATTGTTATTAAAAATTTACGTTCAACTTAAATTAGACTCAACTTTAAAACTATGATTTAAAATTTAAACTGTCACGCATCTCATCTCGCACTACTTTAGCGAGGCAACTCCACTTTCCGCTCGCTTTGCGTTCTTATACGTCGCTATCTGCGCGCTTTCGCAGTGTCGCTCTACTCTAGACGTCCGAGTGTCTTTTTGACGCGCAGTGCTGTTAGCCGCACCGTCGGATTCGGATGCCAGCACTCTTGCATGATTTTAGCCATGGTCATGAGCACATCATCGTCCTGCCAACGCAACGGCACAGGCGGCCGGAAACCTTTCAGGCACACAACATCGTGCATGTCCTTGAAAGTGGGATCGGCGGGCACCACATCGTGATAGGGCAGTGCATAATCCTCGCATGTGGTCGCATTCGAGCCGGGCACTTGCGTATAACAGCGCCTAGACATTTCCCATAACACCAAGCCGACCGAGTACATATCGGCGCGTTTGAATTCCTCGAATTGCTGTTGGTTCAATGTCTCGTTGAGCATTTCCGGTGCCATGTAGCGTGGCGTGCTAACGCGTGTATTCGGTGCCATTTGTATCTCGTCCATCTCGGATGTATATTTGACGGCCAAACCAAAGTCGGCGATGGCACATTGGCCATTGCGTTTGACAAGTATGTTGTTGCTTTTGATGTCGCGATGAGCTATGGCCGGTTTGCCTGGTGTTCCGACAATTTCATCGTGCAAGTGTGCCAAGCCCGAAGCGAGTGAGTAGGCCAAAAGTTGCAGCTTTTGCGGTGTAATCACCGAAGTGAAGAGATAATCGTGTAGGCTGCCATTTTCGTGGAAGTCGGTGATGAGCATCATTTGTGTATGGCTGCCCATGTGTTTGATGTCGGCCGCAATGAAACCCAGTATATTTTCGTGCCTGATGAGCACAGTCTGATAGATTTCGGTTTCGCGGAACCATGAAGACTCCTCGGTCATGAAGAAGATTTTGACGGCAACACGTTCATCACGCCATTTAGCCAAGAACACTTCACCATAACGTCCTTTACCAACGGAGCGCACCATTTGTATTTGCTTGGCAATGGTGCGTTGAACCAACAATGGTAAGCCCGAACCCGAACCCGTGCTCTGTCCGACCAATTGCGATAGCGGTGATATTTGACTGTTACACATGGAGCTGATGAGACGAGGCTGCTTGCCTTGCTTCTCACGTCGGCGATACATGACACAAAATATGAGCAGCACCACAACGAATATCGTCAAACAGACCGTGAGCGAGGTTAACATGAGCAGGTAGTGTATGGATTGCGAGCTCACTGGCAATTCGGGCGGGGTGGTGGTGCTCTTCGGTGTGTACTCGGGATGGATATTGCGGTTGCAGAAATCGCCCGTATCACAACAGACGATATTCTTGCCATGTAGGTGAGGAACGGCAGCGACTTTGCACTGTAAGAAAAGGAAAAGCGAAATTTATAGCTTTAGATGCTGAGCTTAGGTGAAATGGGAAAAAGGGAGCAAATGAGAGGGTGTAACTCACCATTAACAGGCCGCCATTCTCTTCTGGCGGCATACAACCATATGTTCGCTCCTCCTCGTATGTGCCTGTGATCTCATCGTACACTTCTTCGACTGCGCTGAAGCAGGAACCACCGGGGCGGGTTTCGCACGTGCCGTTAATTACATTGTCCGGACAACTGCCATCGCAATAGCAACTCAGCATGCGACCTGAAAAGAGTGCAGAAAAAGTGAAATTAATAGTAACTGAATTAAATGGAGCAATGGAGTAAATACCAAAATGAGAGATTTAAGTGTATTTAAGAAAAATTTATAAAAAAAAATATTGTATAAAAAATTAATAAATAAAATTAATAATAAGTTTTACAATTTAATAAAATTTTTAAAATTAATTAAACTATTTTAGACTAAGACTAAAAGTAGGTTTTTCATAAACAGATTGAACAAAGTACCATAAAATCATCGTTTTTTTTTTGTAGTTTTGAAGCATTTTGCATGACATGAATTTGGGAATTTCCAAGGCGCTTTCATTAAAGGTGGTGGCACTAGACCAACAACAATGTTTTGTACCTTTGATTGTCACAGCAGAGTATTGGAAAGTAGAAAACAAAGAATGAATTCGCCTTGTTGCATTCTGTGCTGGCAGCCACATGGGCACGACGAAAGAAAAAAAAAACAAATTAGCTGATTGACCGATACCACCCTTCGCCTTGGAATTTTCTCAGTATATGCATGTAAGTATGCATACAAAATATTTTTAAAGCAATTTTAAAAAAAATAAAATTGAATTTAAAAAAATTAAAAATAAAATCCAAAAAGGTAAACTAAAACCTTTATTTTCCTCAAAAAAAAATTCCTTAAATGCGGTCAATAATGTTAGAAACTATGACTGCAGTATTTAAACTCTTTGCTTTTATTTAAATAATTTAAAAAATGCTAGTTTTGAAATTTTTAAGATCAGTTTTTCAATATTGATTGACATTTTTTTTTTCATTGATTGTTTTTTTTGCTTTCAATAATTTCCAATAACTACTCTTTCAAATATCAAAGTAATTAAAGATGCATTTTAAAATTTTTTTAAATTTACATTTCCATGAAATATTTTCGGACCATTCAAATTTATTTATTTATTATTTTATTTCACTTAACTTAATTTCATTTTATATAATATTTCGTACTATACTTGATTTACTTTAATTTAATTTAACTTAATTTTATTTTAATTTTTTTATTGTTATATTTATTTTGAAATTATTTTAAATTTTCGGACCATTAAAATTTTTTAATAAATAGTACCTAAATGACTAAATTGGAATTGAAAAAATAATTGTAAAGAATAGCTATTTCTGCAATACAATAAATACTATTAAATTTTTTTTTTTTCATTGTGTTTTTTTTTAAAGCACCCCTAAATTAATCTTCTCTTCTTCTTCTTCTTGAGCGCGAAAACCGCTTAAGCGATTATGGCCGAGTTGAACAAAGCGCGCCACTCGTTTCTTCCTCGTGCTAATCGGCCCCAGTTGGGCACACCAAGTGAAGCCAAGTCCTTCTCCACATGATTTTCTCTGCTACCACCAGCTGGTGCCCACCGAATACTTTCAGAACCGAAGCGTTTTTGCCTATGTCGTCGTTGAGCTTATACAGCTCTTTGTTCCATCGCCTACGATACTCGCCGTCACCAACGCGCAAAGGTGTTAAAATCTTTCAAGCGACCCTCGTACATTGATGCTGTTTAAGGGGGTCCTCTAGTTTCTCGTCTGTTTTTTTCGGGTTTTTCAATAATTTTTAACGGGCAAACTATCAAAATAATAAATCTCATTGTGTTCACATAATCTTTAGTAACATTTAAATGAGCTTTACAAATTTTTTGAAGACAAAATATATAATAGAATAAAAGTTATAGTGGCCGACAAAAAGACATAAAGTAAAAGAGGTGCTTGACGGTGACCAAGATTGCGGCTGTTTGGCTTATCTGAAATCGAAAAACCAAACGACATTTTAATCTTCATATTTAAGACTAGCGATTGAACTAGAATGAATTCTTAATTACAAAAATTAATTTTTGTATACACTTTTGAAAATTAAATTCTATTTTTTACTTATTTTTGACGTGATAACGTCTTATAATTCGATTTAACAGGCTGCACGCACGAAAAAATGTGTCGTTACCTTGCTCATTACTGTTCATATGTAGTTACCTTGCTCATTGCCGTTACCTTGCTCATATTAGTGTTACCTTGCTCATTACCGTTACCTTGCTCATATTAGTGTTACCTTGCTCATATTAGTGTTACCTTGCTCATTGCCGTTACCTTGCTCATTGCATTGAATGAACTGCAAGCGAAAGGGCGGAACGAACGACAAAGCAAACAAAGCAAACGAACGGCAACGTTCGATATCTTGCTCTCTCCTACTTAAGTGAGCGTATATATGTATGTATGTATATGCGCAAATGTACATATATAAATTCACGTATTTGTATTTGCATATGCCTTCTTATTGATTATTATTAATTTGATTCACTTGAAGAATTTAAAATAAAACCAAGTTTGTTAATAATACCTGTTGTTTTAATGTTATAATTATTAATTTTTTTATTATATATGAAGGAAAAAATGTATGGTAATATTTACCATATACCTTATAAGATATGTGTACTAATACTATAAAGAGGAAAACTTTGTTTGTTTGTAATGAATAGGCTCAAAACTACTGGACCGATTTTAAAAATTCTTTCACCATTCGAAAGCTACATCCTCCACGAGTAACATGGATTATATTTTATTTTGGAAATAGGGCTCGAGATATAGGTCAAAACGTGGACCCGGGTAACCTTCGGATGTGTATGTACAATATGGGTATCAAATGGAAGCTGTTGGTGAATGCTTTAGTCCAGAGTATGTTTCATGCTGCTCCGTGACTAGGGTCTCGAGATAGAGACCAAAACGTGGACCCTAGAATGTGTTTGTACAATATGGATATCAAATTGAAGCTGTTGGTGAATGCTTTAGTACAGAGTATTTTTCATGCCGCTCCGTGACTGGGGTCTCGAGATATAGGTCAAAACGTGGACCCGGGTAACCTTTGGTTGTGTATGTACAATATGGGTATCAAATGAAAGCTGTTGATAAGTGCTTTAATACGGGGTAGTTTTCATACCTATTGATGACTAGGGTCTCGAAATATATGCCAAAACGTGGACCCGCCGTGTCTTTGAACCGAATTAAACCAAACTTATGCACATTGTTAAGTAGGTATTGAAGATGATTTCCGTATAGTTTGAATACCTATTGGTAGATAGGGTCTCAAGATATAGGTGAAAACGTGGACCCGGGTAACCTTCGGACGTGTATGTACAATATGGGTATCAAATGAAAGCTGTTGGTGAATGCTTTAGTACAGAGTATTTTTCATGCCGCTCCGTGACTGGGGTCTCGAGATATAGGTCAAAACGTGGACCCGGGTAACCTTTGGTTGTGTATGTACAATATGGGTATCAAATGAAAGCTGTGCTTTAATACGGGGTAATTTGTTATGTTATGTAATGTAATGTAATGTAATGTAATGTTATGTTATGGTATGTTATGTTATGTTATGTTATGTTATGTTATGTTATGTTATGTTATGTTATGTTATGTTATGTTATGTTATGTTATGTTATGTTATGTTATGTTATGTTATGTTATGTTATGTTATGTTATGTTATGTTATGTTATGTTATGTTATGTTATGTTATGTTATGTTATGTTATGTTATGTTATGTTATGTTATGTTATGTTATGTTATGTTATGTTATGTTATGTTATGTTATGTTATGTTATGTTATGTTATGTTATGTTATGTTATGTTATGTTATGTTATGTTATGTTATGTTATGTTATGTTATATTATGTTATGTTATGTTATGTTGTGTTGTGTTGTGTTATGTTATGTTATGTTATGTTATGTTATGTTATGTTATGTTAAAGTATATTATGTTATGTTAATGTTAACTCATTCTCTATATCCATACAAAATATCTATCAAACAAATAAAATTAAAATTTTCTTTTGAAAATGCAACCATTCAATCAGTATTTTCTTATGACGTTATCACGTTAAGCTATCGTCAGTAAACCGACTTTACAGACAACCTCTTTTTCTTAATTTTTTCGCTCATAGGAAAAAAACTATCGAAGCAATCATGATAATCCTAGTTCAATCGCTGGCTTATAATATATTGAAGATGAGGTATATATTTGAACAAGATCGGTTCAGTAGTTTTTGAAATATCGTGGTCACTATTTTGAAAAATAGTGTTTCGAGAAAAACGCGTTTCAAAGTTCGCGCAGCGTTGAGCGCGCTAAGTATACCTGCTCCGTTCAAGGCCGTAACTTGTGAGCCACTTCGAATATCGAAAAATCCTTCAGCACATACTTTTAACACATGTTGTAAATGTGATTTATGAAAAAAAAAATCGATATTTTCGACCCAAGAAACTAGAGGACCCCCTTAATAAATGCAGGCTTTAGTTGTTGAGAATACAGTTAACAATGACCTTTTAAACTTCGACAATCAGTCTGAAGTAGGTATTAAGTTAGAGACGTGATATCGGAATACAAAAGATACTCCAAAATATTTACACAATTTTTTTATTAAAACTATTCCAGTCTCCATTTTTAATTATACATTTTTTCGTTTCATTTCCAATTTTTTCACTATCAACACATCGCTGCCAAAGGTAATCTATGCAGAAGCTACTGCAAAACTCCCTAAAAAAGTTCCAACGAAAAAGCGTTTCCACTCGCGTCTGAGACGCCTTTAAGAAGTGTGTCGGACGTGCACAGTGGACAAGCACGCATTCATTTGTGACAAACCGATAATGGTTAATAGCTCCCACAGCAAACAACAAGCAACAAAAACAATACACCAGTAGTACCCATGACAGCTCATAAACGGTCGCAAGAGGCGCCAAAGTCGGCTGCTGTTGTTTAGGTGATAGTGGCCGGCCAGCAGTCCACAAATGCGCTTGCAGGCGCACTGGCGCTCCACTACATGACGGTTTGTGTGTGTGAAAGCATGCATACACTTGCAACATACCCCGCTGCATGATGGTCCGTGGAAATGGTCTTTGAAGCACCACTGTGCGGACAACTGCTTCCTCTTTTTTACTGCCTTGCTTTCCTATTGAAAGGTTTGTTCCTTTGTGTGTTTCGTTTTTCGTTTTCTGTTATTCGATTTATGCATTCCAAACGCAAAATGCAGAAGACATTTGAAATACTTTGTTTGTGTTTATTTTTGATTTTTGTTGTTGCATGATTGTGTACGCTTTTGGCTTTTTCTCAGTTGATTGCAGACGCTTTTGGAATTTATAAAAGCAGGAATGCATATTTTGTGTGCGTGCATGTGAGCATAAACATACATACATATGTACTTCTTTGCTGCTATTGCGTGCGTCTTTTATTGAGTTCTGTAATTGTTGTTATTAATAAAATTCATAATTTTATTGGTATTCGTAAGCGCCACCGGGCCACAGCATTTCTCGTGGAGTTACATGCGTTTGTATGTGTATGTGTAGTTATCACAGGAAAAGGCATTTGCATTGAAGTTTGAAAACAATGTCCATTTCCTCATACCAAATATTTGCCAATAGCTTTGGGAAGTGCTTAGGTGCTTATGGATGAATTCATCCGTTTCAGAGCTTTTGAAGTAAAGTAATAGAATAAATATCGTTCTGCATCGCTGGCCTCCTGATGATTGCAACACCAGAGAGAGATTTATAAGGATTTTTTAATTGATATTAAATTAAAAATAAAGGAGCCCGTGACTTGATCGCTACTTTTAGCTGTAGACATTACTGTAATGAAAAAAAACCTATTACGATAGGCCACATGGCGAATATATCAAATGTGGTATCGGTAAATCAGCTGATTTAATTTATTTTCTTTCGCCGTGTCCATGTGGCTATCAGCACAGAGTAAAACAAGACGAATTTATTCTTTGTTTACTATTTTCCAATACTTTGCTGTGACAATTAAAGGTACAAACTATTGTTGTTGGTCTAGTGCCATCACCTTTAATGAATGCGCCTTGATACGCTTTTCCTTGCTTACAAAAGCTTAAAAAAATGTATGCTGTTAGCACACAAAAAAAATTATAATATAAGAAACAAGTTTCTGCTGGCTGAAACTAAAGAAGCTAGTAAAGCTCTTCAAATAACTTTCACAAAACAAAAACAAATTTAAAAGTTGAAATGTCAATCATAAGTCTATTCTTGAATTTCGGATTTGCTTTAATGAAGGCCAAAAAATAGCAAATAAAATTATTTCGTTTAAAAGGTTTTCATTTAAAGGTTGCTGAAGTTAGCATAGAAGAGAATCTCTGTCTGCTATTGGCAGCGTTGTCAACTTTTGAGTCTCAAAAACCAGCAAAACTTGGAAAAACGCTTTAGAATACTAAGAGCACTGAATTTAGTTAAGTCCGAGAACAATTTTTTTCATAACAAAAGTAATAAATAAACATGATAATGACATCATCAGCCTTAATAACCGCGCTGTTGGTTCTGCCTTCCCCAAACTGGATAAAGAGGTAAAGCGAATGGATCTGGCGGTGAACGAGGATAAAACGAAGTACCTCCTGTCATCAAACAAACAGTCGGCGCACGCGCGTATCGGCACCCACGGCTCTCATCATGCCCGTCCTAACGTATGACGCAGAAGCGTGGACAATGACAATATCCGATGAGGCGTTTTATGGCAAGATTTTTGGACCTTTGCACGTTGGCAACGGCGAATATCGCAGGCGATGGAAGGATAACCTGTAACGATAACGCTCCGGCTCTAAAAATATTCGATGTGTGCCAGCTGGTGATGGCACAGAAAGAGGAAGGCCTCCTCTGCGTTGTAAAGGTCAGGTGGAGAAGGACATGGCTTCACTTGGTGCGTCCAACTGGTGCCGGTTAGCGCAAGAAAGAAACGACTGACGCGCTTTGTTAAACTCGCGTAAGCGGTTATAGCGCCAATTAAGAAGAAGAAGAACAAATAAACATGAACATAGCAGTACCCTTAAAAAAATATTTTTATTTTTCCTTATAAATCATACAAAAGAAAACTGCAATACCAATTATCTACGGGATTTCAGATATAAATAACGGTTCTTAACCCGACAGAAAGGATTGGCAAACCAGAGTAAAATCAGATGATAGTGGCCACCATATTTATACTGACGGCTCAAAGATGAACAATGGCACTGGATCACTGGATCGGGAGTGTACTCGGAACAATTATCCTTAAATTATTCCTTTAGACTCTCAAATCGGGACAAAACAGCAAAAACGATAAAACTAATGAACTTATCTCCGGCAAACCTTACCATTTCTGTTCATAGTTGAGCACTGTTCGATCAAGGCACTAGTTTCAGCGCATATCAACTGAAGATGTATTAAATAATGCAAGAGGTCGCTCTCGCTGATCCAACAACACAATACCACTCTTTGTTGGGTCCCCGACCACTCTGGAGTGGGGGGGAAATGAAAGGGCGGATGAGTGTGCCAGGAAAAACTCTGAGCTTGACCTTCAGCGAGTGGTAAAGGGCATAAGCATTGCTCTAAACGAACTACACACTGCAATTGACTTCAGCGTAATCGCGGAAACCAATAGAAGATGGTATCTGACTACTAACTGCAAGATCTCCAAAGCGCTCTGGCTAAAATTGAATCTTAAAAGGACAAAATGTCTGCTTGGATTCAACAGATCAACTACCAGCGTCCTCACAGGTGTTATAACGGGTCACTATTGACAGCCAGTAGAATGGATGTACTTCACAATTACTTCTGCAAGAGTTGGGGAGATGAAGAAGAAATTGAGTGGGTACAACACTTCCTCTATGAATGTCCTGCACTTCAAAGAAACCGTGCCAAATATCTTGGCAATTATTCCTTTGAAAATGTCTCACTGGAGGGATTAGTTACCTTCTTAAAGAGGTCTAAGTGGTTTAAACAACTTAGTTAGGGGATGGAAATCAAGTGCAGGTATCACAATGGATCTTAGGGCCACCAAGTGTTTTGTCTTAGACAAGCAACCTGGCCAACTAACCTGGGTACTGCTATTTTGGGGTTCGCAACTAATTTCGTGTTCATATCATTCAATTTACATTTTCTGAACTATCAAATATAAATTAGTTGTTTTCTAAACGGTGATGGAATTCTGAGAATATTTTATAATTAAAAATTAAATATGAATATTAATAAAAATTGCACAAATTCTTTCCAGTAAGCATTAATCGTTTCCATTTAAGCATTTTTTCCACATTTCAAGTTCACAAATTGTTTAATACGAACTCACTTACTAGAAGAAAAAAAGTTACACCCGTCAAGTTCCAGTAAAATTACTTATTCATATACAAGTCATTTAAGTTCGATAAATAGTGATAACTTGCACTTTTTCCACAATTAAATCCACGAAATTAGTGTCTATAAAAAAAATATAAAAAAATGCTGCATTCCATGCGCGCTCAGTTGTAGATGTAATACATAAATATATGAGTATGTGTACAGTCACGTGCAAGTAGATAAATGTATTTATTTAAAAAAGAAAAGCAAAAAAGACACAGTCACAACAAAAAGCATGGGCACCACGCATTCACTGCCATGAAAATAACTTCAGCTTCTATGCATATTTTTATGTAGCTGCGTTTATGGGTGCCTTTGTGTCCATAGTACATACATATGTGCGTGCGTATGTATGTGCCCGAGTATGTGTGAGCATGCAGAATGCTGTAGAAATGCACAAAAGTGCCATAAAACATCAGCAGCAATTTTGAATAAATTTTTTTTCCTCCATATCTTTTTGCCATTTCAAATCCTATTAAATATGTGCTATTAAAATGCAATTAAATCATTATCGGGGTTCCAATGAAATTGCTGACATGCCAAATAGGCAACAGAGGCGCAATAGTCAGCTGAATCGAATAGTAGCGAGTTGCTAATATATAAAAAAAGAGTCTACATACATACATACATATATTAGTAAGTGTTTGCAAGTATGAGTATGGACTTGATCATAGAGTTGAATATTGTGGCTGTGGCCAAGTGTGGCAGTGAAGTGACGCTGTGCGATTGGAGAATGACAATAAAGTAGTAATTACATAGCAAATTAAATGCAAAAAACTAAAAAAAAATATATATTTTTTTGCTAACAATCGCTGCAGTGTGACAAGTAGCGAAAAAGTGTAATTGCTGCAAAAAAATGCAAAAAACGTAGTCATCCATGTATTCGTAGCTAACATTGATTGGTTGGGCTGGTTGGCTGCTGCTTGATCGATCAGCTGCCTTTGAAGCTATTGTTGACGGTGGCACACGTACGTATCAGCAGCAGCAGCAGCATCCGGCAATTAATTTTTCAGTGATTAAAAAATTATTGTGTGCACAAATAGACAAGCATATACTAGGTTGTTTAATAAGTTTTGCGGTTCGGTAAGAAAAACGCAATTTTATGGTTTGAAATACACTTTATTATTCAGTACAGTCTCGCTGAATATAAATCCACTTCTGCCAACGAGATTCCAATTTATGAATTCGATCACTGAAGTGAGAATCTCTAAGGGCTTCTGCCAACGAGATTCCAAATTATAAATTCCATCACTGAAGTGAGAATCTCCAAGGGCTGCAAAATACGCTTCCACAGCTTTTATGGCCTCATCATTTGACGAAAAACACTTTCCACGCATGCAATTTTTTAGGTATGGAAACAGATGGAAGTCGCTAAAGATCAAATCTGGTGAATACTCCAACAATTGGAACTTTAATTCATAGATTTTAGACATTGTCAAAATACTCTTGTGACACAGTGCGCAATCCTGATGAAAAATATTTCTTTTCTTATGCTAACTATGGTAAGTATATATTTTTTCAAGAACTTTTTACTTCAGCTGGTTGTAAAGGTTACAATAATATACCGAATTTATTGTTTTACTATATTAGTTTGCAAGTAATCCACAAAGAAAATTCCTTTCGCATCCCAAAAAATTGATGCCAACTCCTTCTTCGCTAATTTCTGGACACGAATTTGTTTCGTACCTGAAGAACCAGATTTACACCACTCTTTAGCCTCTTGTTTTTATTTAGAATGATGGCGATACACCCAAGTCTCATTCATAGTGATGAATCGGCGCACAAAATCCACGTCATCCTTTCGGAAACGCTCTAACTGTTGTTGCGAAAGTCACATTCGAATGTGTTTTTGTTCCATTGTTAGCGAATGCGGCACACATCGTGTACACTGCTTTCTGCAATCCAATAATTAAGTCAAAATATTGCTTACGCTGCCCAATGAGATGTCTAGGCCGGCCTTCTACATACTAACTAAGTCTTTCACTCACTTGACGATTTTCCAATACGATATCTTGTATTTTTCCTACGATTTCTGGTGTTGCTGCTGTTTTTGAACGTCCTTGACGTGGATCGTCTCGAAGGCTTGTACGACCACGTTTAAATTCAGCAACCCACCCAAACCTTTCTACTTTACTAATTGATGGCGAAAAGCCTGTATATACTTTCAACATTCATTCATAAATTTCCACTTCTTTTAAACCTTCCAAAAATAAAAATTCAATCACTGCACGATACTTGATTTTTTCCACTGTAGAGCTTGCAAGCAAAGAACGAATTGACAGAATGAAATGAAACTTCACAGTTATTCATATGAAGAGTGAACCAATATAATAGGAAAATATAAGAAACTTGGGCTAGTAGCAACGGTCTCTCTTGTCGAACCGCAAAACTTATTGAACAACCTAGTATGTATGCATGAACAGGGGTTTTCAATAGAGACATACAAATTTGGTATTTAAATAAAACACGAAACATTTCAGCTGAAATTAATGCCAGGTGTAGTACACAAATTAAAATCAAATATGAAACATATGACCACCTCGAGAAGGAATTTTTCATACCGCTCATCCACATACTTAGGCATATCCTATTCGATGTTCAAAAAGCATTCTCTAACTTAGCTGGTGACTTGTTGGCAAGAATTTAACCTCAGGCCATCAAACGAGATACCAAGCCATTAAACCGCATGAGCGAGGTCACTTTTCTAGTTTACATAATTACTGCACTTTTATTTATAATATCAAGTAGGAACAGTTGTGTGACATGTGACACCATTTTATTGGCACCAAATATCTCTGATGTCAAATTCACCGGACTCTAATCAAAAATAGTCCTGTAACGCGAGGCGATAATGCCCCCTTTTGCTTGTGGAAGGCTAATCATTTTTATCGACGAAAAAATATGTGCGTACAAGTAGCACCTGCAACATGTATTCCGTAATACATCGCCACACTTTGTGGATGCAATGGAGTATCTTGTGGCACATCTGAGTTTGCTGTTAACCAATAACGAATCATTTTACTTGATCCATATCCCATTAAGTGAAAAATGAGCTTCCTCGTTGAAGCCGATTATTTGATGAAATTAGCAAAGGATTTTCTTCAGCCCTTTCTGAAGCTTGAACCCTTTTTGAGTGTTTGTCCAATCTCTGCCTCCTATTTGTGGCGTGCGTCTTGCTACTGTTCCACAAATGAAGGGGCCTGCAGTTTCAAGCCGACTCTGAACGGCAAATGGTTTTTTATGAGGAGCTTTTTCATGGCAGAAATACACTCAGAGTTTTGCCATTGCCTGCCGAGGGCGACCGCTATTAGAAAACATTTTTTCTTCATTTTGGTCTTTCACTGAAATACGAACCTATGAGTTCTCAATGGTAGTCACGCACCAACCTATTGACTACGGCGGCCGCTGGAAAAATTACGGCGCTTAAAATGATTAAGAGTCTTCACTCCTTTAGTTAAGTTGTAAATTGTAAGTGCGTAGGTTAAGAGATTTTTGGTTAAAATTCGACACAATGTGGAATGTTAGAATCCTAATGAACGGTACAGTCCGTTTTCCACAGGGAAACATTTGGAAGGCAAACACTTTGTTCGTGGGAAAAGCACGGACTTGGAAGAGAGAGTGCTTTTTTGTTTCCCGTACCGGCGACACTCTTTGTGCTTCTTTGTGCCTTTGTGCTTTTCCACTATACATAGAATGCACAGCCTGTCCTGCGTTGCTGCTTACCACACAACTGCGCTCATGGCAAATGTTCACACACTGAAAATATTTTATTTTGTATTTTGAGTTTTATAATTTTATATTTTTTTGTATTTGATAATTGAATGATAACTCTAATTGCCGTATGTTACAATTATCTTTAATTTCATTCAAAACATTAAAAATATTATCACATTAAAAATATGATAATTAATTTTTCGCCCATACGCATAAATTAGTATTAAAAATATTTATTTAAAAGAAATACAAAACCAAAGAAAATATTATTCAACGCATTGACCAGCGCGAATAAATACCAGCTATGCAAAAGTGTGAAAAAAAATTAAAAAGAAACGCGTAATTTGCGACGACGCGCAGCCAAACTGGCAGCAGCACCAGCATTCGAATCGATTTGCAAGTTAATATTTATAACGACAAAAAAATAATAATAAAAATAATCAGAGCAATAGCAACTTTATAAGCAAAACAAACTCGACTAGTCACGCACCAGACTTTAATGCGAAAGCCGAAAGCCAAAGAGCCCAGTGAGAATTATTTGGAAAAAAATTATTATATAGAACTTGAGAAAAAACAGCAAAAAGTATTGGAGTATAGGATTGGTTAACAAATAAAAAATGAAATAAGTGGCGGGTACAATTCTGTTAAGTGTTTGACCAAGCCCCTCCTCCTATTTGTGGCTTGCGTCTTGATGTTGCTCCACAAATGGAGGGACCTACACTTTAAGCCGACTCCGAACAGCAAATGTTTTTTTATGAGAAGCTTTTTCATGGCAGAAATACACCCGGAGATTTGCCATTGCCTGCCGAGGTTGCCTTTGGAGGTTAACAAATACGAACTATTCAGCGCGCCAAATTACGCTGGATTATTAGAACACTAAATTATCTAAAGAAATCGGAGCAGGTCAGAGATATGTTGAGAATGACGAGAGGAAAGTTATTGTAAGCGATTGCTTGGACTGCGGGTATAACCTGCATTAAAACGCATGCAGGGTCTGCGACCAAGCATCTACAAGGAATCTTCCACTGCATAAAGGCAGCAATGAAATGTTGGATTCGATTGCTCCTAATCCACGAGCTCATACACTTCTTTCGATCTTTCATGATTGTAATTATTTAGATAAAAACATTCGGTCAACCAGGATGGAGGGATTCACTTCAATCAAGCAGCTTATAACTTCCCACCTAGATCGAGTATCCGATGGGTAACCACCAAACGTCTGTCATACAAGAGAGCCAAAATGAACAGCCTTGGTGAAACCACTGACGTATTCAGTTTGGATCTCCCAAGGGCTTGGTTAAGTGCGTATTATAGCGTTTAGAGGGAACGTCTACAAGAGGATGTCTGTCTTGTAGCAAGCGGAAGTCGCTATTTCATTGCGTGTATGTGAAAATCTCAAATTGTGTGCTGGGTCTACAAATCAAAAACATCGAAAAAGCCACGGATAATGATCCTCCGGATTACACCGTCCAGTTCCTCTGCACACTGTGACGCAGAAAGACGCTGAAACCAAAAGCGGTTCTACGAACACCTAGAGGGAATGGCGCTAACCGGAAAATTTTGTAGAAAAAAACAGGCAGAACAGTTAAATAAATAGATTAACTTTTCACAAAAGAGTCCAGCTATTCGATGTCTGTACTCATAGGAATAGAATGAAAAGAGGGAGCCGATATTTTGTCAAAATTCCGTAAAAGCCTATCATCAGGCAAAGTGTCACACGTCTATCGTTCTCTCAGCTTCCTTGTTTGGGCATAAATATCTTTTCCGTTAGTAAAGCTGCGATAGTCGAGGCCCTGTGCTCGCCATATCGCAGCTCTCTTTTGCTCAACCTCCTGTGAGGAGGAGATCAAACGTCTCGAACGTGCAGGGAATATTTCGCTTATCTGGGTTCCAGGGCTTAGGAACATAGAGGGATATGAAATTGGTGATACGCTTACCAGGAAGGGGACGACAGAACCGGTTTCAGTAGTCTTCCTCTCAGACGTCGGTGTTCCTTTGACCATTTTTTAAGGGAAACTGTACAATTTCTTTCTTAAAAAAGCTTAAGTCAGATGGAGTTCTATCTTATTGGGTGCTATCTCAAAAACACTTTGGCTTCAGTACGACAGAAGCAAGGCACTTCAAGTTATAGGGATCCCGCGTCATTCAATTTCCAAACTCCTAGCGGTGGTCACTGGGTGATCGGCACAATTGGACTTCGGCACAACCCCCATTGCAGAAGCTTTGGTGATCCTGCAGAGAAAGGGACTATTGACCACTTTCTTTGCGAATGTCCGGGTCTAGCGGCTAGGCGCTTGAGGTTCTTTAGTGTGTCTTTTGGTGATAGCCTGAGGCAAATCACCAGCCTAGAGATCCATTTTCTTCCTCCACTACATTTACAGCACTGAGTGGTTGCAGGTGGTTTTTCTTCCTTTAATTTTTGTAATTTTTCGCAGATTGTGGTCTAAATTATAGTATAAAAACGGCATTCTAGTGCTACTTCTTGTAGTGTATCTGTGATACTCTTGCCATCTAACCTACCTAACTACCTCAGCTTCCTTCGAGCGGAGCTAGATACACATAGCTATCATATTGAAGATGAGTCCTTATGAGGATTGACAAAATTATGATTCGCTCATGTGGCGCAAAACCACCAAATATTTTTTATTGCTCTTCCAAAATTTCCTAAACAAATCTACACACCAAACACAACTTTTTGAAGACTTAAAGTTAATGGAAATTTATTTTAATTTACTTTCTATTCCACACTGATTTTTTTCCAGCTGACGTGAAGACATGCGTAACACAAAGTCCCCTCGTTCAAGCAAAAGGAAGAGAAAAAAAATTGTGTTTATACAAATTCCGTTGATAATAATAATGACTTTATTTTTATGAATGAAAACTTGTATTGGCAATTTACAACCGGATTTTGTTGCAGTGAGTCGAGCGAACGTGCCAAAGCGCGCAAGCCGAAGAGCGAATTGAAATGATTGCATGAATAATGCGACTTTGAGGAGGCGGTAGGTGCATAAATACTTGCATGAATAAATGTATGTGTGTGTATGTGTAGAAAAAACTATAAACAGAATATAAAAGAAATTAAAATAAAATCGATAAAAATCAGCGACAAGCAAGTGCAGCTAGTACAAACACCACACATATACACATTCATACAAGCATACAAACATGCATACATATGTACATACAAGTGTGTGTAAGTAGCAACGCAACTTTGTGCGAAAACACACCAGTAGAGCAGCGCGAATGGTGGTTTGCTCTTAGCTTAGTGCGCTTGTTGTTGTTATTGCTGTTGTTGTGACAATAATTAAATTGCAGCTCAATATGTGCGTGAATGCAATAAAAATGGTTTGTTTGTTGTTTGATGGCAATTTTTATGTTCACTCACAAGTGGCATAGATTACACCGCGGTGTCGCATGGAAATGTGTAGCAACAACAACGACTAATAGAGTATGCTTACATTTTATAGGCATAACAAACTGAATACTTAGAGATTTTATTAGTTTTATGCTGAGAACATTTGATGCATCTCATGAGTATTCTTTGTTATGTATGCATGTATGTATGTATGTGGGTATGGATGCATGTATGCCTGTATTTATGTTTTCCGAGAGGTGTCAATTACGTAGAAGCTATAAAAACGACACTTTGCCACAACACCTACGAGACAAGACTTAACAATATTTTTGCTTTTGCAACAAGCCAATGTTGCAAGATTGCCACTTAAGATAATGTCATGTTAGACGTTGATAAGCGGAGCGTAATTAAGTTAGAAGCTCGTAAAAATTTTATTAACTTGGTTTTAACATTTGAGCTGCTGCTGCTGTAGTCATCAAGAATAACGATTGTTACTTTGTCTTAATGATTTGAAACTACTTTTGCCTTTTGTTGCTTTTTTGTGGCAGAATGATTCATATTTTCTTATGACTTCACAGCGAATGATGAACACTGCGCCTACTTACATGCATACATATCTAGGTGCCATAAATCCTGTTTCACAAGCCAAATTTCGAAAGGTCATAGCATAGCTTAAAGCCGTCGAAATAAAAAGACGCCGCACCTCTTGTGATCCAGCTTTAAATCCGGTAAGAAAACACGTGACCGCCGCTTAGACTTAATAGCATGGCGCTGTGGAAGACCCGGCGGTTCGGTCACGTGCTACGAGTAGTTATAATTAAGAATTCGACTACTCATTCTTTGAACCCACCTTCAACAGGCTCTTCAAGACTAACATTCCGTCAAGAAGAGTGTGGCAAACTCAAAGACTATGGAGGAGAGGGGAAATAAATTTTTACACGAATAGATCCAAGCTAGAAATTAAAGCGGGACATGGAGTTTCTTCAAAACAATTAGGACTAGAATTATCTGTTCAACTTCAGGGACTACTGTAGCGTCTACTGTGTACCTTACTAAGATCAAAGGTTGCTCAGGAATGCCTGGCAACTCTAAATGATATTAGCACAATCTTCAAGGTCAGTCTTATATGAGTTCCGGGTCATAGATATATTGCAGGAAATTGCGAGGCGGATGAGCTAGCCAGAAAGAGTACTGACCTGCCACTGCTTGAAAACAGAGGAAATATTGGAGTTCCTGTGGCAACTTGCAAATTAAGAATAAAAAATAATATTCTCCAGGAGGCCAATAGGTTAGAGAGAGAAGAAGAAGAATACTTGTGTTACAACAAGGTTAATCTGGGCGCAAATAGATAAGAGAAGATCAGGAGAGTGGTTTAACCTCTCAAGAGAGCACATATCGAAGGGCGTGGCTTGTGCCACCGGTTATTGGCTGTTAGGTAGGCACTGGCTAGGTATATTTTCTCATGAATACTGCAGCAGTTGTCGAGAGGAGGAAGAGGAAGAAACAGTAGAACACTTCCTCTGTAATTGTCCAGCCTTAGCTACGAGTAGAGCAACACTCCTTTGACTCTCTGACGGAACTATCCGGTGTTGGGATAAAACCTATTCTACGCTTCATAAGAACGTCTAAATGGTTCCATGATGGATAAATACTGATGTTTCCGTGTAAGTCAGTGGTACCACAACTGACCTGCATAGTAGTCTAAGTGAGTCGGCTATTCCAAACCGACTGCCACTAAAACCTAACCTAACCTAACTTCTTGTGATGATAAATTTTGACATTTAATTTTTTTATTTAATTTAACTTATTTTCAATAAAAATATAGCTCATTCTCAAACAAACGCCAGACGAGTCAATATACTAGCTTTTTTAAAAATTCAGGAAAATTCATTGAATTCATCAAAAGTCGTCAAATTTCCATTAAAATTTCCAAATACTTAATCAGAATTTTTAACCACTTCGGTACGAGTGTCGACTATAGTCGACGGCCACAAATGAAATAAAACAATAATTTTTAGTTAAATTTTCCAATTTTTCATTTATGTAAATAAAATTGCCAACATTTAGAAATATCGTAAAAACACATACGCTCTCTTGATTTACATTATAAGTAATCTTCGCCTGTAATGTAAAAAAAGTTTTCAGTGCTTCAAAGCTTTTCTCTTCACAGATCTGTAAAAGAGCAAAACGGATTCACTGTCGATGCACGAAGTATCATGCGAATGGTGAGAGCCGGCTGTGGGCAAAATTTCGTGGCCAATGCGCGCCGTACCGAAGTGGTTAAAAAAAAATTTAGTATGCAGATTTATAGCCCATACAATTTTAGTGTCATAAAGTGAAGGTTTGAAGTGTCTTAAAAGTTGCGTTGATATTGTAAAATTTTCTTTGCTTACGGGGTTGAACCTGTCTGTCCTCCTTAGGACTTCTTCTCTATAGGCCTGCTAAACAAAAAATCAACTACTTTGAATGATATTCTAAAAATATTTAATAGAAAATAAATGAAGTTATTTAATATACAAGCTAACACAATTTTACTTAATAATGAATCTTTCTTATTTGTTTGCGAAAATCATGTTTAGTAAGATTCCACTTTTATGCATTAGAACGTGAGAGCCCACCTTAATATAATAAATACTAAGCAAATTTGTATACTTAAATTGATAAATAATGAAGTTAAATTAAATGCGAAGAAAAAATTACGAAAAGGCGCAATTAAAAAGTTAAAATATGCGAAAATTAATGGAAAAAGCAAAAAAGAAAATAATAATTGATAAAAAGTTAAGCAAGCAAATATGGATAAACGTTTAAAAAATAATAGATAATTTGCAAATGCATTTGCACTTTTACTCAACAACACGATTATGACAATTAATATTTATTTAATTTTGTTATTCACACTTTTTTGTTGTGGCCTGTCTATTTTCGTCTGTGAGGGTTGGTGAGAATTTCAGATTTTTTTTATGATTCTTTTCTTGCACTTGACGGTTTTGCTACAATAACAATGGAAATCACAGTTGATAACCAAAAATAATAAAAACAAGTTATTGCACGAAAATATAGCAACATGTAATTGATTGAGTATACACATGCATAAAGGGTGGAACATTAATTAGTTGCCAAGTAAAAATTTTATAAAAAAAATGGTGCAATATTTTTCATGACTTTTTGATTTAACTGCGCTTATGGAACAATAACAACAAGACATCACAAACTGAAGGAAGAGCGCGGCCAAATACCCAAAAAAGGGGGCAAGTGCCAATTATACAAGGTGGCGCAAAATTAATAACTTATTTTTGATTAACTTACTAAGTAAATAAAAATATTTTGAGAGATAAAAATCTTTATTTTGATCTTTACGCGCTCCTTTGCTTGTCTGTTTGCATACTGCAACTGTCCAATTCAAAAGTGTCAAAACTAATGCACATACGACGCCATTTAAAACAATAATAAATCTTCCGATAGGGTGAATAATTTTGTGCCACCTTGTGTATGTAAAAAAGAGTTAACCCTGCGATTAATTATGGAATACAACTTGATTCAAGTGGCCGCTCTACAATAACCTTTCTTATCAACCCAATTATTCAGGAAGAAACAGCCCGTTTCTGAATCCATTTTACGAATAATTTGGTCGATATTCGGGACATAGCATCTTTTTTGTCATATTTCCGTAACACCGATTTTCAAGTACAACCCACAACTAGGCATGCCCAAGGCGGCTAATGATGCGATTATCGAATGTGGTGGCCAAAAGGTCGATTGCTTGTTGAGCTATATGACAAATGCGCTATTCTGCTGAAATTTAAGTTAACATAGGCCGACATAAATTTTGAGCCAGGAACCCGAGATCACACTTTTCCGATGCTCTTTCAGGTGTTGAATCTGAAACTAAACTTACAATAGCAGATTTTTACTTCGCCCGGAGTGCTTTCCAGGTACAAAAGTGTAAAACTTGATATTTTGCTATGTTTGAGGTTATGTTGTATCATATGATATTTTTTAAATCAACTCAAAGTACAACTCTTTTTCCTTTATAAAGGTATTTTGATACGTAAAATAGTTCTTAGTTGCCTCTGTTCTGAGAAGCAGCAAAAAAAGAAAAGGATATTATTTCGAACACTCGAAATAACTAAAAAATAATTTAAACATAAAAAAATTGTAAATACATAAAAATTGTTTATTCATAAACCTGGGTTTAGAAGCGCAAAAGTTGTAGTCATATACTGTTGCGCTTTAAGAAAGGAACGTCTCTTCTCGTTGCATCATCTCAAGTATATCCCATGGTGAAACAAAGTTAGGAGCTGTGGCCAACATCAAACCGTTAATCGGCTATCAAAAAATTTAAAAGAATCAGCTGATTGACTGACGTAACAGTTACGTCATGACAGCGTTTTGTTTACGAAAAAACTGAGATTGAGTTGGTCATATACGAAAAAAATTAACACAGGTTGAACACAACACGTCTGAGTAACGGCTGTTTGGACGAGTGTGTGAATATGTGTAAAATGAACGAGCAGAATTTTGCTGTCGAGTACCCGATGACGTGAAAGCTGAAGTATCCGCGCAATTTCGTTTTTCACTATAGCTGAAGGCCAAACTTGGTGATCTAGCATCTTTGAATATATCCAAGCTCATATCGTCAATTTCAGTCCACATAAGGTTAGTCTTTGTGGCTGCGTAATCCAAATAGCACCCCCAAATCTTCACTCACTAACATGCGACTTTTCCGATTTTTACTTGCAGAGATTTTGTTTGGAAATTTACATCTTCCGAAAATTATTTTCAATAATCACACAGTTTGAGCAGACAACTTTGGAACTCAATTGTCAGTATTTCGTAACAATTTTAAACACTAAGCGATCCATTTCGCCCCGTGTAAATTTGTACGGTCTTTTTTTCAGCATAAAATAGCTGTCAGTGTCATATGTTTCATATAGCATGCGATTTAAAACCAAAGCAACCAAGGGTCCACCCTATAGATACATTTAGTTGAAATTAAAGAATCATGCAAAAAGCTTATCACAGTGTAGCAATGGGCGTGCGCTCAACACATTACTAATATTGTCATTTTCAATTTAATAACAAAGTGATTCAAAATTATTGTTCACGATGAGTGTACATTTGTTGCACATTTCAATTCATTCATACGTACACACATACATACAAAACAACAGATAAGAAAACACATATGTAATAAAAATTTTTCGTGTAGTGTTAATTTGTTTCCGAAATTCAGTGGAGCGGCGCAGGGAGCCGGCACGTTCTGCACGATTATAAGTTTTGACAGAAAAAAGTAACGGAAAATAATATTTCAATTCTAAGAAATGTGCTAGACAAATAAAAAACAAAACGAAGCAATGAAAGAGAAATTTTATAAAAAGATTCGTAAAAAAATAGAAATTATTCAAAGCAAACGGAAGTGATAATTTCCTCTACAGTCAAGGCAGTTAGTTACTCTGCTGACAGCGGAAATGCGGTTTGCTGCGGGAGAAAAAAATGTATATGTTAAACAACAAACTGAAGCAGTGGCCGATGCTGCTCTATGCGATGAAAAATGGTTAGACATAAATTAAATAATTCAAATTATAAAAGTAAAGCACAAAAAAGAGAATCGCTTAAGCGACAGCTGCTGTTTTCGATTTTTTTGGCAATTTTTGTAAAAAATTATATAGGCTAACTTTGGTAGATCTACCTTTTGCAGAAAATTATCAAGAAAACAAATCTGGGTTTGTCCTTATTTTCCATATACACGTCGGTTATTTATTTATTTGATTCATTTACATACAAAAATAAATATATATGTATATGTACGTACATTAGAGCGGATCAATTTTTTTTCGACGTAGTTCCTAGCATTTTGAATTTTTACAATTAACAACACATTCATAATTATTTTGGTTTAAGATCCACGAGTTGTTTTTTGTTCTATCTTCATAGCCATAATTCCGTCTCTATTTTAGAATTAATTAAAGCTAACTTATTTGAAATTTGGGACACTCGAAAGTGACTTTAGAGCTATGCTCTACTGGACTTTTTTTCTTAGAATATTATGTAGAATCTGAAATGCTAGGAACAATGCCAAACATTTCGAAAAAATATTAAAATTTACGCAAACTGGAATGATTTGAAAATTATTACAAAAATCCATTTTTTATAAATAAATTAGTTTTTAAAATTTTTTACCCCAAAAAGCCACCTCAGATGATGGCAAAGTTTAAGATTAAACGGTTTTAAAGTATATTATATTTTAAGATTTTTAGCAAAAATCCTGTGTTGGGCCGATTTGAAAATATCTCCAAAAATCGAATTTTTAATAAATAAAATTTCATAAATAAAATTCTATCGGAATTATAAAATAATTTATATTTAAAGACTTCTGCCAAAAACTCTCTGAAAAAATATTAGGATTAACCTAAGTGGGACCGATTTGAAAATATCTCCAAAAACCGGGTTTTTTATAAACAAAATTAGTTAAGAAAATTTTGTTTGAAAAAATTTCTTCAGACGATAGAAAAGTTTAAGATTAAAAGGTCTGCATAAAAATGTTTAAACAACAACAGAATCGAAATAATGAGATTTTCGATACTATTTCTTGAATTCTTTCGAAGATAGGTTTAAAAAAACTTGATCGATTTGGAGTTTTCGGAAAGGTGTTTTTTCATTCATTCTATTTCTTGAGAATATTAACGCCTTCGCGTTCCAAATTTATTTTGTACAAATATCAGCACACCTCCTTTCCTTCAACAAAATCTGTAGAAATTTTAATCCAGACCTTTTGATATTAAATTTTGCCTTCATTTGAGGTGAGTTTTTGGTAAAAAAAACTTTTTTTAAAGTAATTTTATTTATAGAAAAGTCGATTTTTAAACCTATTCTCAAATCGGTCCAGCTCCCGTAAATCTTAATATTCTAACAAAATATTTTAGTCGAGATCTTAAAATAAAAGTTTATAATAATTTCGGTACAAACACCAACTTTTTTGGTGAAGTACCCTTATGTGCTTATACATACATATGGGGCATTCTTCGCCAACCGGACACCCCCATCTGCCCAGAACAGTTTTTATAAAAAAAATTTTTCCCTATGCCGAAATAAAAGCTTATGTCATGTACTTTAATTTGTCATGTGGCACTTTTTAAATATTTAAGATGGACCTACTTTTCTAAAGGGATTAATGCATCGATCTCTTCTCGATTTTCCCGACATTTTTTAGGCGATAATAGTTCTGAAAAGAACTGTTTGACAGGTATTAGATATTAATTTATTCTTTCATAATTTTTTATAATAATCTCCAGACAGTTTAACGATTAAGACATATACAGAACTTGTGCTGTCAATAAAACTGTTAAACAATGTTTTACGAAGTTTCGCGATATCGACAACAGATGCGATAATAGTTCTAAAAAGAACAGTTTGACAGATTTATTTTTAATAGTTTATTCGTTTAGAATTTTCTATAATTTGTTCAAATTATTTCTGTACCGTTTGACATGTGAAATACATCAAGAACTAAAGCTGTTAATGAAACAGTCGAACGTTGCACCAGAATCTCTCTCTCTACTTTTCTTAACAAACTACTTCATTTTTTTTGGTGTTTTCCAACATATTTGTCAATATTCGTCGTCCATCTTGAATATTTAAAAAGTGCCACATGACAAATTAAAGTACGTGACATAAGCTTTTATTTCGGCATAGGGAAAAATTTTTTTTATAAAAACTGTTCTGGGCAGATGGGGTGTCCGGTTGGCGAAGAATGCCCCATATATGTAGTTATAATTACATTTGTAAGTGCACACATCCGTACATTTTTGTTTCAAACATTTGTCTTGATGGAATTTATGTGCAGCGCTATCCATAAATTTTCACTTGCTCAGCCTACATTTATTACAAATAATAAAATATGTAGTAAGAAAAAGCTAAAGCAATAAATACATGGCGAATTCTTGTACATTTGTAAGCATGTAGGCACACTTGTACAAAAATAAAAACCAGAGCAAAGACAAAAGTCAGCATTTTTGTGGCATGAAAAATGCTACAAATAAAATAAATTTAAATAAATAAATACGAAATTAAGTAAAACTGTAACAGCATTCGAACGGCTGCACCCAAAAAGGAGCGAAAGAGAGAGAAAGAGGTATAATAAAACACCCTGCAGGAATTTCAGTTTGATTCTACATTGAATGAAAATATGTATTAAAAAAAAACGCAATAAATTTTTAAATAAAAATGATTTTCTAGTTTAAAAAAGTGTTAGGGTATTCAATTTTACTGCAGAGGGCGAGTATTTTAGGCCGATATCAGAAAAAGTATGACTATGTATTAAATAACAGGAGTAACGCTGCTATGGAAGTAGTTTACATGCGTCAAAAGTGGGTTAGCATAAATCCTTATCTTTCGCAGTAATCCTCGCTTCTGTTAGGCGAATCAGTACAGCCATAACCTTCGTTCGCATCAAATTGTTTTTGTACCGGAAAATTGTGAAAGGCAACTGTAGTACAAAACAATGCGCCGTCAAGGAGTTTCTGGCCAAGTTTGCAACGGCTCAGTTTTAAGCTACCCGCCTTATTCACCAGATCTTGCACCGTACAACTTCTGTTTCAAAAGTTCAAAAGTTGAAACCTACATTAAAAAGAAAAAAATTTCACTTCGTTGAAGCAGTGGAAAAAAAGCGACATACACCCTGAAAAGCTGACGGAACAACAGAAGATTCGGAAGGAGCATTGTAAGGATGGCATAAATTTTCCCTATCGGAAAATGGCTTCATACGTCAATTACACTATACAGCTGCAGTATTCAAGCAAAAGAGCGCGCAAAGGTTAACATTACTCAAAATTGTTTTTTTTTTTTATTTAATAAAAAAGCTATTCAAAAATAAATTGAATGACTGAATGCATGCTGTGGAAGGTGATAATAAGAAAGCATGGAGAGGTGTACTCTTTAACAGACCGTTATTCGGCTTTGAGCGAATTTGACGCAGCTGGCGTCACTTCCGATGTGTTCACAAAAAACTGAAATTGTGTTGGTGATATATAAAAAAATTAACCAATGACCATCTGAACAACGACTGATTAGACGAGCGTGTGAATATATTTCAAACGATCGTACAGAATTCGGCTGCGGAATCTCCCAAGTGACGTGGCAGCCAAAGTTCCACTCAAAATTTTCTTTTTCACCATAGTTAAAGAGCAAACCTTTTAAATCCATCATTCTGGGTAAGAAAATATGAATCAACCCAACATAAAATTGCCACAACTCGTCTTGTAATAGAAGGAATGAAGCTAGTTTATAGAACCATTTTTGAAAGAAAGGAAAGGAACGGAAGTCACAAAGTCTTATATTCATAGAAAGTGGAGAATCTCATATGGTAAAGAAAATGATGCGTGGTGATCCCCAAGTGGACTAAAAGATGTACATTGGGGATTTTTATGTAAGGTAAAGGAAATGCATTCAAGAGCGCCCAGATGAAAACGCAATCCGAAAGTTCAATTTGGGGGCATCTTTTTTGAGCAGATGAGGCCACACATCAAAATAACTTTACGAAATTAGCTTCCAAGTGAATAAATGTCTTTGCTTTACATATCTTCGTGCAAAATAAAACATAGAGGTGCAACCTCTCAACAAAGGTAGTGGAAGCTTAAAGGCAAGACCATGACGTCTAACCATTCATTCATCGAATGTTTCCTGCAATAAGCTGACCAAGGCCTACGCTAAAAAGCAAAGTGGTACCACATTAAGGCCATTTAGGTTAAGTTACGTTAACTGAGCTGAGTTTCCTTTTGAAAGATATCACTCGATGACCACTGAGACCCATAGTGATATAAGTACTTAAATGATCCCTTTTTTTGTGAATTCAAATAGTACTGACAGCCGAACTGTGCCGAAATTATCCAGTTACTCAAAGAAATTGTGTCCAGAATACTGAAGCGAATTTTTCGATGAGCGTGACATTCGTGAATAAGGGCTGTTTCATTTTTATTTCTATTTTACCAGCTCGTAAAGAATCAAATGAAACATGAGGGATTTTGGGAAGTTCTACCGCATATCAAAATAAGACATAGCAGTTCTTACAAAAGTAATCACTCGTGCTGCGATTTCCAATTGGGCATGTACGAAATGTATTTGTATATTTGTGAATTTAAGTATATTTTTACATGCCTTTTTAAAAAATAAAAAATAAATAATGCGTTTTTACTGTACGTTTATTCAAGGGAGTCAGTCAGCTGGTTGAGCTAAGCAATGGAGTCTGCGCATGCTTCAATTAGTTTAGGGCGTCTTCAGATCGCGTAGGTTGCCGTATGGATATAAATAGTAGGTGTGTGGGCTTGCCATACAAATTTAATATATTCTTGTATGGCTGTGTGATGAATTACATGCGTCTAAATGCATATGTTTTGAAATTTTTGTGTGCTCAAAGGCACACAGCTAAGGCGTAAATCCGCAATGAAAGCTTCCGCTCAGTCAAAGAATAAGAAACAAAACAAATAAATAATATTTACAGAATGAAGAAAGATTACTACAGATGCGGAAATATTCATAAATACATACTTGTACATACATACATATGTATACCATGACAAATGCATTTCTGAGGAAACAGAGTCTGAGCGTATCAGATTTCGAATACAAAATTGGAACGGTACGATTTGCTCTTGCCAATGCTCGAAATCCCTATCCATTATAACCAATAACATCACTTGCTTTAAATACACATACATACATAGGTATGTACGTATGTATGTATTAGTGGAAACAATAACGAAACATTTGCTTATTTTGTACTAAAAAAATCTCAATGAAAATTTCAGTTGAAGTTAGTGAATAAAATTTCAATTTCCTAGACAAAATAAGAAAATAAATTTAGCCTTACTGCATAATTAAAGCGCACAGCTTGAAGGAATTTTATGCTTAATGTATTACAATAATAAAAACCACTTCCAGTATTATTAAAAAAATTTAATTTTCGCCATTTATGCAGCATATTTAATAAAATCTATTGAGGGTATTGTAGTTTTGTGGAAAAATACTTGGCGAAAACTGCTGTGTCATGCAGTTGAACGCCAACAAAATGCGTATCGGTATTAGGTATTTAATTATAAGAAAATGTGTTTACTCTTCAGATATCGATGCATATTTTGATTAGCATATTTTGAAAACAGCCGCTGTAATTTGTGAGGGCTACATTTCAAAGCAAAACAATTTTATATGAAATATAAAACAATGCTCGGATGCAGCCCTCAAAGCAGCTCTAAGGGTTCTTCCTATACACTGGAAAAGCAAATATAAGAACCTACTTAGTGCTGAGTTAACAGGCTATCGGCTGGTCACCCATTTTATATACTTGGGCCGGTAATAAATTCGGATCATTTCGGTAACTTACGAGAGTTGCTTTTTACCTTTTGCGCTCAATAATGTAAATACAGTAAAATATTAATGAACATGGCTTCATTGTTTTTCAAAAAATCAAAGAAGAAATTCTTGGAAGTGAACATTCGCACAGTGCTGCATTTGCCTGAATCAAATTTTCAACACACTTTTGCCACTCAGAAGTGGATACCTCCAAAACGAGCTGTTTTAAAGCTTTCAGCAGCTTCTCTTTCTTTAGTATGCTATTCAGGAAGCAATGAACTTTCGTGTGAAAAACAGATGGAGAGGCAGATCTGCATGTATCTGCAGCGATGGCAAAACTGCGCTCATGGCCTTAGACAGTCCTCCAACCACTTCAAAGGTAGTTGGATTACTTCAATCCACAAGCAAGCTTGGCAAGCCGAGAGATGACGTTACCTGTCATATGCGACCGACTGTCGTAGATCCTCTTGTCATTAAGCAGAAGGGACAATAAACATCTGGTTTGACTGATGACGGGGCACTTTCTATGGGCGAAGCACATGGAAAACGCAGGCATCTTATACATGCCCTTCTCATCTGGCGGATCACTTTCTGTGCGTCTGCCCGGCCTTCGCTCAAATCGGGCTTGAGGTCTTTGTGATGATGTGTTAAGAATAAACCAACTTGGCTCCTTGACACCACAAGATCTACTCAAATTTTTTCGGAGGTCGGGTAGATTTAAATAAAATTAAAAAGGGAACCCGAGTGCAGTACAATGAACTTAAGTTATGTAATATGCCCGCTCCCAAGGGCCACACTTGGGCAGGTGGCACTGACATTGGAATACGAGTACAATCATTTAATGCTCTTCCCTATCTACTATTTTGACAGTGGGAACGTAGCGGGATTTAGTTTACAGGTTTCTTTATCATAGATTTTCTCTGATTCTTTGATTCGCCACTTCTCTGCTCACTAAAGGTTGGCTCTGCGTGCTGAACGAAAACGCTGAGTATAGGAAAGCTATTTAGCTCGCAAGCAATTTGCTTAAATCAGTGCTACCAAGTATTTATGAGAATATTACACTAATTTTACATTGATATTTTTATGCTTTATTTCACGTCTAATGACTCAAATTTTCGGACTAACTTTTTTGGCCCGCCCTCTGTGGGTGAAATATTGCGAATTTTCACAAATTCAGTTCCTTTATAGTGAACTATAGGCTTAGCATATTAATCTAATCAAAGTCGGTAGCTTCATTCTCAAACAAACGAAGAGAAAACTTTGAAATTAAGCTACTTGAGGCGCGACTTATGCTGAGCGTGCGGCGTGTTTTGCAAGCCCAGCGTGCACAATTGCAAAAAAGAATGTACAATTACTTACAAATACATTTCTACATTTTCCTATTTACTGTGTGGAAATCAATCAGCCAACGTTTTTCAAATTGGGATGAATAAAGAAACGTCAAAGGAAAGCGCAACTAATCAAAAAGAATGTTTCTGCCGACTTTAGCACTAGTTCTGAACTAAGTATCAAGAAAGGCATGTAAGCAGCAGAGGACATATGGCACTGTCTTGAAGCACACCAGGTATTTTACCACCAAGTTGCTTGTGAGGAAATGAGACAAATTCGAACTAGTCATGGTTCGAAATTTACTAGAAACGCACCAGTCCGACGCTAATGGACTTCCCGGCAGGGATAGCCAACATTTTTACAGGAAAATATGTATGTACGAGTAGGTATATATGATTTTTTATTTTTATTTTTTGTTTGCTTCTAATGCTGGTGATGTGCTTATTTTCGCTCTGTTAATGATGCACGTACTCGTCAAACATCCGACGGCGTTCACGTCACTCACTTCGCTTCCCGCATGGCGTGGGTGGATGCTTGGGGATTCGAAAGTGCTGTTGTTGCCGTCATATCACCGTCACTAGTGCGCTAGTACACACATATATGCAAGCATACATGTATACATACATGCATACACACATACATATATGGGTGGCATATCTACTCGCGCCTGTGCCACATTGCCTGGTGGGCGTTTATTTTCGTTTCTGTGCTAATGAATACGCGTCCAGACACTCACATCATTAACCACTCACTATTTTCACAAAACCAAAAAAATTGAAAAAATAATAATAATAAAAACTTTATTTTTCATAATTCAAATGCGTCTACTTTCTTGCAATGATTATTTTGCAAATGCGTGTTTACACGACTTAAATGAAATTTTATAGCCTCTTGCTGCTATTTGTGTTTTTATTTTAATGTCTTTTTTAGTGTGTTTTTTTTTTATTGAGGGAAAATTATGAAGCAATCATTTAATTTAATGCGGGTCATAAATTTAATTTTAGCTGCTTTTCGCAGAGTAATGATTTATTTTGAGCAATGTGTCCACCTCATCGAGCTCATTAGAGCTGATAGCGTGCGCTAAGGACAGCTGCTAGAAGAAGAATTTTGGGGAAGAAAAGTTAGCCCATAGATGTGCGTACTACAATACAGAGACTTTGTTTTATTATTTATTTGGTCATGCGTTTTTTGATCAGATCAAGACAATTAGAGCATCACGAAGAAAATTAATTGCTGTTATTTCTCAGTTATGGTTCTATTCATAGCACAGATTTCCCAAATAACAAATGCATAAAATTATTATTATTGGATATCAAGACTATTTGCTTTGATTTCATATATCAAAACATGCATACACTAGGCCTAGGTATTGAGGCCAAAGAGTCATAAATACGCCCAGCGTTTTTTAAGCTTTTTCATTGGGATTTTTTTTTCTTATCTTATTATCATTTCTTGTTCATTTTGCTTTTATTTTTTTTATTTAATTTTTTAAATTTTATGTAATAATTTGTTTTTTTTTTTTGTTTTCTTTGTTTGGAGGGTGAGGTAGGGTTCAAAATGCCTTCGCACTTACAGCGACCGTCGTCTATTCCGTTGAGTCATGTGGCCACTAAAACAATCCCTCCCCCTCTTCTGGGGAGACTCCCTTCCTCGAACTACTTTCTGCATTACTTCGTGAGTGCCCAAAACGGTGCCCATCGCGAATCGAATTTAGTAAAAGGAGCATTATTCAGCTCAAGCTTCATACTTATTTAAAATTTTTGAACTAACTAAACTTTCACTTTAAATATTTTCAAAGCTTCTAGGCATTTAGGCATTTGAAAATTTTGGTTTTAACTCTTATTTAAGCGGAAAGAGATTTCCCTACTTCCCTTGAAGCTCATGAGTTTTTAATAGAAAAGTTTCAAGAAAGATTATTTGAAATTTCGAAGAATTGGTCAGTAAGCATTTAGGCAAGTCGCGTCAAGAGTTATTATTTCATTCACCTATCACACAGTGCTGCAAATGTGAAATCGGTTATGGAATAGATAATAAGAAATAAATTTAAAAATTATAAAAAATATATCTACGTATGTCTACATTTTTTGTTTCTACTAGAAAAGGACCAAATTTCGGCTTCGAGTGGCCCACTGCGACAAATATTCAAAATTCGTCCATTGTTATACCATAAGGGAAAGGAGAGGGAAGGAAAGAAGGGCCATTGCGATTAGAGGATGACGACCATGAGCTTACGACGACGACCAACCGCTAACTTACATTCGTAATTAGCCGCTTCAAGCTACTAATGAACTTTACCAGATGTGTGATATTTAAACCCGAAATATCCGCTGGTGTAGTGAAAAGGTGAGAGCCCAGTTGTCTAAGTCTTTGCCCGATGACAGCGCAGCTGAGAAGAAGGTGCTGCCGAACGGACTTGAGGTAATCCCAAGTCTCACCGCATGGGCACCTAACGGACAATGTGCGGTAAGGATATCCACCAATTTTGGGAGCTGCAGCTTTGTTAGCCTTAGAAGTTCCTTCGAGTGGCCCCGATCTACCAGAAGGATGTCGCGACTTTGCACGCTTGTGCACTACTCTACCGCTCGCTCGCGAGACCCATCTTTCCAGGAACAGACCACAGGCTATCAAAAGAACCCCAATCCTCTCATTTCGCAATGAAACCATCTCCAGGGTGCCCTGTGTAGCCAGCTCATCAGCACAGCAGTTTCCCCCTGTACCGCTGTGACCGGGAACCCAAATTAACCTGATATCGAAGTATTCGTATGCAATCGAGAGAGAAGCCACGCATTCCCCGACTAATTTCGAGCACACAGACAACGAGCCCGGAGTAGATCTTTACATCCTCCACAGTAATTACCGAAGTGAGGAACTGCTTCCTTAATTGCGGCTACCTGCGCTTGGAAAACACTACAGTGGTCTGGAAGATAAAATTTGAGATTGATGGGGAGCTTCTCGCAAAATACTCCCCCACCAACTCTTCGGTCGAACTTCGAGCCATCCGTAAACATGTTTGCCATGCCCTGCCTTTAAATTTGTCACACCGTCCACTCCTCCCTTGAGGGAATATGAGCGGAAAAAGTTCCGATGGAACCTATTGCTAATTTTAAAAAAATCATGGCTTGTTTATTACTTGGTTCGGTTTCGCTTCCGCTTCGGCAGAAATTGACTGAAGTTAGGTTCGATTCGGTTCGAACTTAAAAATCGATATTCGGTCATTCTCTAGCCTTTACCTAATGAGACTAGATTTCGAATTCGCTAATATAGACAAACAAACTAATAATTCTTGGCCAGCATTCGGTACCATTCCCATTTGACAAGAAAATATTTGAATATAGAGAACTTAAATTTTTGGAAACTCACCAACGAAAATGTTTTCATAAAACCTAAAACGCAATAAAAGCGAAAATAACTTTATGAAAAAAAAAATGCTTGTGTAGCAGTAAAAGGTAAATTTTTATGACTCAAAAATGATGTCAAATGAAAAATGATGGCACGTGAGAGACATAAAAAATTTTCCGCCAAGTGTCTTGCTAAAATATGTATTATGAAAATATGAAAATGTTCAGCGTGTCTTGCAAGGTTGACGCAAAATTTAACAACAGAGCAAGAAAACGAAGAAAAAAAATTGGTGGGTACACTTTTGTTAAGTGTTTGTTCGAGCTCCTCCTCGTATTTGTGATGTGCGTCTTGATGTTGTTCCACAAATGGAGAGACTTACAATTTTCACCCGACTACGAACGGGAAGTGGTTTTTTATAAGTTTTTTCATGGCAAAAACGCATTCGGAGGTTTGCCGTTTGCTGCCGAGGAGCGACCGCTATTAGAAACAATTTTTTTTTATTATTTGATGTTCATGTACGTATTCGAATTCTATATAAAACAAAAATATAAACAAAAAAAAAACCTAGTTGCGCGCTTGTATCCTCATATGTATGTATATATAAGTATAATCTTCCGATAGGGTGATTAATTTTGTACCACCTTGTAAAAAAAATTTTCATTTTTTTTTTTTGTGTGAAGCAAAAGACTTTTGGCTGCCTTTAATTGGATATGAAAGTGTTTACTGACGAATGAAGAAAAATGCCATTCATAGCACCTGTATACACATCTGTATGTACATATTTATGTATGTACATACATATTTTCACTGCGATAATTGAGCGATCTAATTAACAGTAGATATATTTTCGCAAAAAAAAGCACCAAAAAAAATAATGAAATAATCAAAAGCGGCAATATTTATGTTTTGGCACAATTAGCATGAACAGTCACAATTTTTACAGTATTTTTATGTGCATTGTAGTCGTAAAAATTGCAACAAGACTTCCACTCAAATCCAAAATGTGGCAGCAAATTGTGGCAGTTATCGAGTGTTTTTTTTTCTTTTGTTTTTGTTGTGCATATTCATGCAAGTGTGGATATGATTGTTTGTAAAATGCAAAATGTAATCGTAAAATAAAATAAATTGCAAATGTTTTAATTTGCATACTGCAGGTGTTGCCTTTGCCATTGCCTCTGACAGTATTCTTAGCGGTACTTCTTGGTCGAAGTATTGTTGTCGTTAGTCGGTTGCCTTACAAAAAATGAATTTATTATTATTAACTTTTATTATTATGGTTTTTCTTACAAGTGATTGGTGCCATTCAAATCGTGAATCACTCACTACATACATATCTATGTATGTATGTACTCTTGTTGCTATATAATTTGTAATTTATAAGCACAAACATGTGTTTGTGCAAAGAACATTTGCATAAATGGTGGCTCAATGAGATGCAGACACACACGTGCACACAGCTGCGCATTCGTGTGTAAGTATTTACGAGCGCATTTGAATGTACGAAGTCACGACCGCGTTTAGTGAGAGCTTAGCGGGTTGCTGGGTGGATGAAAGTAAATGCAAATCAGGTGATTTTCCCGATTAATTTTAAGATATAAAACTAGTAATTTCTGAAAGCTCACCAAAGTTTGTGCATTTTTTTTCATAAAAATTAAAATTCTAAATTTTCGACGTATTTTGCTGTGCTTCTTATACTTTTATACTTTGGTTTTTTTATTATTATTTTTTTTTAATTTTATTTATTATTTCTTTATTTTTTTTTAATTCTGTATTTTATTTATTATTTCTTTATCTTTTTATTTCTGTATTTAATTTGTTTTTTATTTATTTCGTTTTATTATTATTTTTTTTCTGTATTTATTTTTTTTTTTCTTTATTTATTTTTTTTCTGTATTTAATTTATTTTTTATGGTTTTTTGTTTATTTATTTTTTTCTTTTTATTATTTTTTTATTTCTGTATTTATTTATTTTTTATTTATTTGCTTATTTCTGTATTTCTTTATTATTTCTTATTTTGTTTAATTTTTTTTAATTTTTTTCTGTATTTAATTTCATTTTTATTTTTTTGTATTATTATTTTTTTTATTTCTGTATTTATTTTTATTTTCTTATTTCTGTATTTATTTTTATTTTATTTCTGTACTTTTTTTATTTATTTCATTTTTATTTATTTTTTTATTTCTGTATTTATTTATTTTTATTTCTATACTTTTCTTTATTTATTCCATTTTTATTTATTTGTTTATTTGTTTATTTCTGTATTTCTTTTATGTTTTTTTTATACAACATATATTTTTCTCATAATTATTTTTATATTTTATTTGCTTATAGCTCAAAATAAATATATCTATAATACATTAATTTTTTATGAAAACGTCTCCTTAAATTTTTAAACAACTCTAAAGTAGAGCTCTAGAATTTATTCGCACATTCTCAACAAGTACGCGCACATCTGTTCGATGCTTATTATTGAGCTCTTTCGAGTACATCGAGCAATATTTTTGACTATTGTGAATTTTTTATCCGCAATTTTTTTAAACTTGTAAAATTATTTATACACTAAAAACTAAAAAAAAAAAAAAATGCTGACAAATAAAATTGAATATTTTTATTTAGCTGCTCAAAAGCTTAGCTGCTAAAAATTTCAAACAAACATTTGAGCAGAGTTGAGCAATGACGAGTTTCCGCGTACTCGCACTGCTCGATACCCGGATATCTACTCGAAAGTATGTGAAAACAGACGAGGCCAGCATAATACCACAGCGATATTTTGCAAAGTTTGGGCTATTTATGTATATTTTTATATTTAATATTTTGTTTTATATACATATTTTTTATATCTTTTTTTATTTTTTTTAACTTTTTTTAATTTTGATTTTGTTTTATGTATTTTTTTATTTCTATTATATATTTTTTTATTTTTTTTTTATATTTTTTTATTTTTTTTTTTATATTTTTTTATTTTTTATTTTTTTATTTTTTTTTTATAATTTTATTTATATTTTATTTATATTTTATTTTTATATTTTTTTATAATTTTATTTATATTTTATTTTTATATTTTTTTATGATTTCATTTATATTTTATTTTTTATATTTAAAAAAAATTTTTTAATATATTATTTTTTACAATTATCTTTTATATAACAACAAAACCCATATAACTCAAATATTTAAACAAAAACCAAAGTTCTACAGTGCCGAAATTTTATAAAATTTAACAAATTTGCATCAAACTATCAAATATTTTACGCAGAATTTCTAGAATTTTCAGGGTATGCAATTTTATAGCCCATTCAACGAATACTCGAAAGTTTTTATAAATATTAAATTAATATTTATTTTTTTTTTAATGGAAGAAAATGCGTAACGCAGTGCACAAAAAAAAAAAAAGATAAAAAATAATGCGGATCTTGAGTCACTTAAATTGCTCCAGATTGTACTTAAATGGAATGGCCCATTAATCTGTATATCCAGAATTTTTCTAAAAAGTTTAAAATTTCAATGAACATTTTTGAATTTTTTTAAATTTCGAAACTGTAAAACTAAAATATATATGAGCACGACTTCATTTATGTATTTTATAATTTACCTCAATTTATTTTATTTTATTTCATAATGAATTTTTTTATTTGTTCTTTTAGTTATATTGTTTTCGTCAGTATTTTGTTTCATCTGTTTTATCAGTTATTTTTTTCAGTTAAGTTTTTCTTTTTGTCTTTTGTATTTATTAATTTTTTTTTTTACTTCGCATTTATTTTTATTTTTATTTTGTTATATGTTTTTTCATTTGCATTTGTTATTTTGTATTTTATTTAATTTCTTTTTTCTCATATTTGATTGAATTTATTTGATTCTTTAATTTTATATTTTTAAAATTTTGAAAAATCAGCTTTTTTGAAATTTCTATTTATTTCTATATATTTTAATATTATTCATCTATTCAACTGCGCCCAAAATAAACAACCATAACTGCCGCCCTCTGCTAAGCCTCTGTAAATCTTAAAATCTGAGCTACCCATCCATGCATTCAAATAAACAAATATTACTATGCAACTAAATATGTAAGTGGGTGAATGTGGGCATAACTTTTCACATCTTTATCAGTTTATTTAACAGCTCGTTGTTAAAAAAAATTAAAATACAAAGCAGGAGAATAGCAAGTCAAATGAAAGAATAACAAATATTAACAAATAAATTAAACGCCCACAATACTAAGGCCAAGCAAAGCAAAGGCGCATTAACATTTCTCTTTATTTGTTATTTGTTTAAAAATTGTATTTCTATTTGCATTAATTTTTCCTATTTCTGTTTTCTCTTAATTTCATATGCAATGGCGCAGTACGAGTTTAGGCTGGTTTAAACTGTTAAATAACATTTTTGTAAAATCAAAATAAAAGAAAACAATGCTTGCGCAGTTATTTGTCAAACAAGGGTCAAAAACTTTTGACGCCAAGCGTTGCGTGAGTGCGAAAGATTGTCAAGAAGTTCATAGTGCGAGTTGAAAGCGGAAAGAAAGTAACGTGGAATTTTTTTAATTTCTCTAAAACCAAACTGGAATCAAGGGACTACAGACTTGTGACACTCGGATTTTGGTTTAAATAAATCTATTTTTAGGCCCTTAGTCTTTAGAGAAAAACATGCGCAAAAGAGCATTTCTTTATTGCAGTTTTAGCCTGTGTCACATTTTGACATCTTCCACATCTGTAAAGAGAGATCACGGAGTCTAATCGTTGCCTTAGTAGGCCATCGATTCCGAGCGAGTCTTATGAAATTTTAAAGCGCGAATGTTTAGTTAGATACCCGCAACGTCGTAAGTCGTGCTTGTTTGTGGGTTTTCCCCTCTAAGACTCTACTAGCTTCTATCTACCAGGCACTACTTGCTATTGCAAGGAATTACAAGGCTGATAAACCAGACAGGCACTGAAAACTCGGGGCGGTAGAGCGCAAGTAGGAGCTGCCTATGTATGGCCTGTTATTCGATAGATTGACTTTGAGTCAACGCGTTAAATACTAAGCAAATACAAACACACGAAATGTCGCAAGGTATTACTGGCTTGCGGTGAATCGCAGGCTACTTAAAGGACAATAATGAGGGTCCAACTCGGTACTATCTCATAGGAAACTATGGTCGGGAGCTCGATATAATTTCATCTCAGCATCATTATTAGCATCAGCTCAAGTCAACACAACACTCTCGAGAAGACGAGCCTATAGCAAGAAACTGGCTATAAATATGCTGGACCCAGAGGTGGGCGAATAGTATTGGTTCATTTAATGGACGCCGTTCTGGTACGCCTCTCGAAGTAATGCATAAAGTTGTAGTGGCTACGTACTGCGATGCAGTTTACGACGGTCGATATAAGTGCAAAGGCATTTTAGACTTTACCTCACCCATCAAACAAACAAAAACTCATCTTATCTCGTTTCATCTCATCTCGTTTCATCTCATCTCATCTCATCTCAACTCATTTCATCTCATCTCATCTCATTTCATTTCATTTCATTTCATTTTATCTCATCTATCTCATCTCATCTCATCTCATTTCATTTTATCTCATCAATCTCATCTCATCTGATTTCATCTCATCTCATCACATCTCATCTCATCTATCTCATCTCATCTCATCTCATCTCATCTCATCTCATCTCATCTCATCTCATCTCATCTCATCTCATCTCATCTCATCTCATCTCATCTCATCTCATCTCATCTCATCTCATCTCATCTCATCTCATCTCATCTCATCTCATCTCATCTCATCTCATCTCATCTCATCTCATCTCATCTCATCTCATCTCATCTTATTTCATCTCATCCATCTCATCTCATTTTATCTCATCTCATCTCATCTCATCTCATCTCATCTCATCTCATCTCATCTCATCTCATCTCATCTCATCTCATCTCATCTCATCTCATCTCATCTCATCTCATCTTATTTCATCGCGCCTCGTCTCATCTTATCTCATCGCATCTTATCTCATCTCATTTCCTGTTGTAGTTTATCTATTTACTATTTTATTTATTTGGTGGAAATACAAATCATGCAATCAACCAGATACTCAAGAGCTCAGCTTATCTAGAAAAACAAGTGTATTTTTCCGGTAGCAAAAATATATTTCATTCCTGACTTATTTCCCGTTGATTGACTTTGCCTGCCACAGTCAAAGTCGTACAGATTCGAGTAACTTGTTTATTACTTTGCGAATTTAATCAAGCATTTTTTGTAACAACATTTTGATTAGCAGTTCATAAAAAAGGCTATAAACGAGACGAAAACGTACATGTGTATATATGTGTGTATGACTAGGCAAGTCGCAGGCATGCAAATCAATACACAGCACCGGCAATTTGCCACAAATGTCAAAATGTCGCACACGTTGGCAGGTTGAAGTGAATTGGTGAACCCAATTGTTGTTGCTGTTTTGTGGTACTTTTTGCATTTGTTTCTTTTTCTATTACTTTCTGTTCTCTGTACTATTCTTATCAAGCAGTGCATAGCAATTCTGTGTCGCATTTAATTAAAATCTCCATTAAGGTACGCCAAACAAACTGCACCAGCAACAACAAAACAAGCGCGACGGGTGCGACGGGCTTTGGCATGACTGACTGACCGGATAGCAGCCATGTATGTATGTATGTATGCACATAGATGTCTGTTTGAGGGCTGTGTTGCTGCACCAGTTGGTTGGGTAAGTGGCAACTAACCGGTCGACTACAAGTCGATCAAGCGAATTTCAATCACTCGTTTGGGACCCCCATCGTGACAGTCATCGGGTATTTAAATTAAAAGTTGTGGTTTTAGATGCCTACGCAAAAAATTTTAGGTAGAAAAACAAAACAAAAAATAACAGCAAAATCTCTAGTTTGTATGTAGATATTTATATGAATGTGTCAAATAAGGTTAAAAATTGCTGAAAATTAAGAAGAAAAAAACCCGCGTGAAATCAATGTGACAACAAGAGCGGAACTGCTGACTTAATTATTCAATGAATTTTATTTTTAAAAACTGAATACGGTTTCTATTTTAGAAATTGCGGAGTTTATATGTTTCTTAAGGTTGTGGGCAGCTTTTAAAGAATTACTTTTTGGATAGCTGTATTTTTTTTCTAAAGCTTATTGAGTAAAATTCGGTGATGCTAAAGGGTTTGGTTTTCAAAACACTTAACACCACTGAGAAATAGAAACGGAACAATAGAAAAATTTGTTTTTACAGTGCGCGCAGTAATATTTTTCCATCTACTTTTTCATCATATCAACTATATAGAGCAATTCCGCGCCAAGTGATCGAAGAAGGGTCTTTCAAAAGTACCGCTTAAATGTCAGTAGTGAATAATTCCTAGACGGTACCTTTTTTATGTTATCTTTAACATTTGTTAAGTATATTTTTAAATAAAAAAAATATTGAAATTTGTTAAGAAAATGGTCGATCTGCAAGAACAACAACAATTCAAAGATTGGTGAAAAACTTTCAAGATAAAATACTGGACGTTCTATTGAAAAAATTGCTGCTGTAGCGCAAAGTGTTGCCAAACAACCTTCAACATCGACATCTCGACGTTCTGAACAATTCGGCATTTACCGAATTCAACAAATGGATTTTACCTGTAGACTTGCCATGGTAGACATTTAAATGATGTCATTTTCACATATAATTGTTAAGAGCCGTATTTTGAACAAAAATAGTGAAATCTGAACGAATTTTTATATGTTTTATATTAAAACAACATCTGGGCGCGTCTCTTGAAGGGCCCTTTATTTTGCACATTATCGTCAATTTTTGTGAAAATCGGTTTATTTGTAGAATAAGAAGTAATCTGAAAAAATTTTGAACGAATTTAATAATTTTGAGATTTATTCAATGCTGAAAGTTGTGATACAGCATTTTTCGAAGTGAAAAATGTTCGTTTCTTTTTAACATTTTCATACTTTTTTTATTGTAAGATTAATAATTATTGAAAAAAAAGATCTCTGGAACAACTGGTGAATTATCTGAAGAAGTACTGCAGAAAATTTCAATCCGATTTGTCCAATATAAGCATAAGGTCGAGCAGTTACCGAAACCCGCCTTTGAGCGACTGTCACTCAAATACTCATAACTTCGGCAATTTTGCTCCTACCTACTTTTCTTGAGATATGCATGCATTTAAAAATTTATTAGACACATTTCATTTTAGCGACTAATTAGCAGTACGTAACTGTTTCCCAAAGGAGCTTTTGTTAATTATCGTTCGCTGAAATGGTCGAAATGCAAAAGTGTATAGAATTAAGCTGATTATTATAGTTTGTCTTAACAAGTTCTTTTTTTACAAAACTTTCTATTGTCTCTAACAAAATACACAACACGTGCGCTTAATTATCGTTGAAGTAGAGAAACTCAACAACAAAAATCAATTTGTATAGCAAAAACGAAAACGTTGCCTTGCTCAAGTATGTAATTCTTTTGTTTACAAAAGATCGTAATAGAGTAATATTTTTTACTAGATATATACAGGGTGAACGATATAAAGTGCTGCCTATTCAAAACACTATAACTTTTTTGTGTGAAATTAGGTTTTATTGATTTCAAAGACAAAATTGTTCAAAAATGACTTTTTAGCTCGATATGACACCTTTTGCCTTGACTATAGCCTTCAAACGGTCAAAAAAGGAGTAGACTGCTGCACGATTTTGATCTTGATGTATTTTGACCCATTCTCGTATAATCGCTTTTTTCCGCCCATCCATACTGACATATTTTTTAGTCCTCACCTTGCTCTCCAAAATGGACCAGATGGAATAGTCCATCGGATTTGCGTCTGGCGAATTCGAAAGCCATTGTGTGGACGAAATGAAGTGTGGAACATGATTTTTTAACCATTCTTGGTTGACACGAACTTTATGAGACGGTGCCGAGTCCTGTTGGAACGTACATGGTCGACGACCGAAATGTTTGCGTGTCCACGGCTCTAAAGCAGCTTCTAAAACATTTTCCCGATAATAAGTCGCATTCACTTTGACACTAGGTTCGATAAAAACGATTGAAGAGCGTCGATTAGAGGTCACTGCGGCCCAAACCATTACTTGCGATGGGAAATTGCTTCGAGTGGCCATACGTAGGCTCAAATTCACGTATGAGCGTTCGGTCAAGTAAACACGATCGTTTTGAGTGTTTATTTTATTATTTTAACTGCTCAATTGGGAAATTTTGTTCATCAGAAAACACAATGTTAGGAAATTCGCCACGTTCGTGCAAGCGCAACAACTCCTTTGCTCTTTCGCACTGAACTTTTTTTTGATGGGGTGAAAGCTCGTGTGCTTTTTGGAACTTATAAGCCTTGACCTTGAGCTCATCTTTCAATATGCGTCGAATGCTGTCTTGCGATATTTTCAGTTCTTTGGCCATTTTTCTTCCACTTCGACGTGGATTTCGTTCAAGTCGAGCCTTCACTTTCTGAACTATTTCTGGCGTTGTTCGGTCTTTTTTGGTCCACCTCCATAGCGTTTTGCAATGCTACCAGTATCATTGTAACGTTTTATAGTGCGATACACAAACATTTTATTCACTTTGAGGTGACTGAGCTCCCGAGCAATGGTTGTATGTGATTTTCTAGCCAAATATAGCGCAATCACACTATTACATACACGTTTGAATTGCATCACGGAAAAAAAAATTCAACAAAACTGAGACGCAAATGCTTTTGATGGCTTATAAACAATATATTGAACTGTCATTAGAACAATTTTGACGTTGATGTCATGAGCTATTTTACAGATACAAGCAGTGTGAAGTTGGTAACACTTCATATCGTTCACCCTGTACATACAAGGTGATGCAAAATTAATCAACCTATCGGAAGATTTATATTCTTTCAAATGGCGTCAGACGTCAATCGTATTTGAGAATTTATTTATCAAACAAGTTATTAAAAAAAAAAAACAAAGTCGATGATTAATTTTGCGCCACCTTGTATATGTTCATATGCATATATATTTGCTTCTTTTTTAAACTATGTATAAGTACATACTCACAAGCATTCAGGGTACTCATAGATAACTACATTTGTACCTAATGTTTTTTTTTATTTTTAAATTTTTATTAATTTTATTTCAAAAATATTTTTAATATTAATTAATATTTCTGGCAAGCTAAACTGTTTTCAATTTTGTATTTTATTTATTTTAATTTTTTTTTTTTTTAATTTTTGTGTGCTTTTTATAAATTTTAAAATTTTTTTTACTAATATTTTTAATATTCATCTTAAAATAATCTGCTTTAAAGTTTCATTTTATTTTTTAATTTTTTTATTACAATATATTTTTTATTTTGTTTATTTTTTATGTTTCATTGACTTTTTTTGTAACTAAGCTGTTTTAGATTTTTATTTTATTTAGTTTTTTAAGTTTTTTTTTATTATTATTTTTTTTAAGCTTTTTTTTATTATTATTATTTTTTCTTAAGCTTTTTTTTATTATTATTATTTTTTCTTAAGTTTTTTTTATTTTTTATTATTATTTCTTTTTTTCGTTTGTTAATTTTTAAAATATTTTGTAATATTCTTTTCCATTCCTTATTTAATTTTATTTTACTAAATTTATTCATTTCATTTTTTTAGTATTTTTTTAGCAATAATTCCTCAACTCGCCTGTCGTTTTTCTTGTTCTTATCTTAATAGAAAATTTGACTGCTTCATTTGTTGCTGTCGTCAAAGTTTGTTATTATTTTTTATTTCAGCTATTTTTTCGTAGTTCATTTTATTTTCCTGTATTTTTTCTGTTTACTTGTCAGTTGTTGCCATACGAAAGGCCATTCATTCGTCGCTACAAGCTCGAACTCAACGCCTGAAATCGCTAAAAAATCTCGAAGGTGGGTGTTTGGAGATTTGCATTTTAAATTAACCAAATTCAACTTACTGCTGTTGTTGGTGTCGCTAACAGCAGTTAATATGTATATGCATACATGTAGTTGTTTTTGTTTTTCCTTTGTAGCTCAAGCGTTTTATGTTGCTTGTTTATAGCTGTTATGGTTTTCGTACTACTATTTTTTTAATATTTTAATTTTTAGCTTCAGAGCAAAGGCGGATTTTTCGAGCGCTCACACTTTGTTGTTATTTTAAATTTTTGACTTATTTTACGTGCTTTCTTGACCCTATTTTACTTGCAAATAATATTCGGATTTGTTTAAATTATTATTTTTTATTTATTAATTTCTTCTATTTCTTTTTCGCTTACTACCTTCGGGTTTGGGGTTTTTCACAGTCTCTGGCATTTCTAACTTTTAACGGTTTCGCGCTAAATGTTTATGGGATTTTATCTGACTTATGAGACATTTTTATATGGAGTCGTGATAAAATTAAAATATTGGTTTTTTATTACAATAATATTTTTGGCGATCAATTACTTACGGCTATTATCGTTTTTATAAGCGCTTATTTGGTTTTTGTGTGGCTTACCATAATTTTGGGCTGTGTATTTTTTTGAAGTTTGGAAGTCATTTCGCGATTGTGAAAGCGAAGTTGCAACATAGATATATTATAACATACATACATGCAGCTTGTGGAGTCTACTATAAAGTTTTGCTATAATACTACACAAAATTGATCATCGTAATCTTACATGGTTAATTAAATTTGCACATACCCGCGGTATTTACTTCTTAATTTGTTTCAATCATTTTTTATTTTGCAGAATTCAGCAAATGCACCATAAAACTTACCTAAAATGAAAAAAAGAGAAAATTAAAAAATAGTAATCAAATGAAGGATTTATGAAAATATTTTAGTAAAAGTGTTAATATTTTTTTTCAGCCTATGAGACTTTTGGTCCAAGTAATGCCCCTTTACATACCTACAGGAGAAAACAAAAATCAAGAACAACATAAAAAAATTAAAAAACCCCAAAAAGTGGAAGTATAAAACTGCTACAAAAACAACAATATTACGACATACTAGCGCATTGTTTGAAACAACAGAAAAAAATACCTCGCCAATCAGATACGAAAATTCGTTACGGTTATAATTTAGCGCCGATACTAATTGATCGAAAAAAAAACAACGGTTATGTTTTTAATTAGAGTGGAGTAATTTACGATACAGATAGACGATGATAGTCTAGAAACAGATACGCATTTGTCTGACTTAAGTCAATAAAAATATATATATTTTTTTCAGTTCACAGATAATAACACGCGTCTGGAAATTTGTAAACTAGATTTTTCTTGTTTATGTGCTTACCTACATTTAGTGAAATTAATATACGGTTTTCAAGGTAACTTCAGAGAGATAAACAAAATTTAAAATTTTTAAGTTGTGAATTAAAAAAAAAATTTTTTCCAACAATTATTGAGGAAAAAAAGAATAATAATAATAGAAATAATATTCCTTTTATTTGCAGTTGTTTAAAAAATTAATTTATTTTTTTACTTTAGCCATTTTTTTTATTTATTGGAGTACGGTTTTCAAGATAACTTCAGAGAGATAAACAAAATTTTAAATTTTCAAGCCATGAATTCAATTCTTTTTTGTGAAAATTCAACAGTTATTAAATTGAAAAAAAGGAATTCAAGTTACGAATTAAAAAAAAAAAATTATTTTTGTTTGAAAATTCAACAATACAACAAAACAAGAGAAATAAACAAAATTTAAAATTTTGAATGTATGAGCAAAAGCCTTTTTTCTCAATTTTGAAATTTAAATTAAGAAATTAACAAAATGTAAATTTTGCAGTTGCGAATTTAAAATTTTTTTTTTTTTTGGTTTGTGATAATTCAATAATTATTTAATTGAAATGAAAAGAGAAATAAACTAAGTTTAAAATTTTCAAGTTAAGAATTAAGAAAACATGTTTATTTGTTTGAAAATTCAACAATTATTAAATTGAAAGAAAAAAGAACTAAACAAAATTTAAAATTTTCAAGTTAAGAATTAAAATAAATGCGTTTGTTTGTGAAAATGTAAAATTTGTTTTTTCATTTTCACTCCTCTCGGGAGCATAGGGCCTCGACAAGACTTGTCGTGCGTTGGTTTCGTTAATCTATTTGATTTCTGACAGGGTAGGTGATTAGCCTGCCTAAAATGTAACAACTATTAATTTATTAAAAAAAATAATAATAATAAATATAATAGAAAGAATATTCCTTTTGTCCCCAGTTGTTTAAAAAATTAAGTGGCTCGCAGTATAAACTTAATAAGAATTAATGCATCTGTCGCTTGTTTTGTATATTAGGGAGAAAATTCATCAGCGAATTCATAAAAAAATATATTTTTTGGAGTACCTTTTTTAAGACTTTCCTCAAACAATTTGACATATTTCCAATAAGTTTTAGTTTAGAAAATTTAGTTAGTTCCACTCCTGTCGAAGCCTATTGTTCATGTAGTAGTAAGTACAAGGTGGCGCAAAATTAATCACCCTATCAGAAAATGTATAATTTTCGAAAACGGCTTGAACGTCAAGCATATTTGACACTTGAGCAAGAGATAGTATACAACGAAACAGGCAAAAAAGAATTCCCACATTAAAAAATTTTTTTTTTGTAGTAAAAAAATTGATTCAAAACCCAAATCGGATGATGAAAAAAATATTATTAGGTGTATGACTTGAGAATAAGGAATTTGCAAGAACAGACGAAAGGCCACTCAGAACCATTACAATATTGCTTCCGCCGTTTTTTGAAACGCTGCAAAAACTATTTGTTTTAAAAATTATTTTTTTTTTTTTAGTTTTTTGGAAAAAGCGCCACCTTGGGCGCTGATCATGGCAGCAAGCAAGCACTAAATATAAATGAAGTCGTTATTTAAAAAAAATACTTTTATTAAAAATTTAATTGAAATTTCATGAGACGAATTTCTTGAATAGGTATTTTCATCACTCAAAATATTTTTTGTTTTTCATTTAGTAAAAAAGTTGTTCAAAAAGAGAAGCGGATGATTAATTTTGCGCCACTTTGTATGAAAGCCCCAAGAAGAGCTAATTTATTCTATAAATTTTCTTTACGTTCGGTGATTGGATGAAGTACAATCATTTCGTCCTCGCTTAGGCTGAACAGAGTTTAAAATGTAGAAAAAAAATTAGTAGGTACTACAAATTTATTAAAAAAAATGTTATACATGAAATGAGTAACTATTGCAGAAAATGAAAAAAATATATATATTTTTTGCTACCTAAATAATTAAAAAAAAATTAAAAAAGAAAATTTGTTAAGTCCTTCCACGACTAGAGGTGTTTTTTTCTAAGATAAAAGTAAGCGAAAAAATAGAAAACTCTGTTCTTTTCACATTCTATTCCTCTTTCCTTGAAAATTATGTAAAACATATACCCCGCGCATCGACTTTCTTAAGCAAATTACCCTTTAAGAATGCAGCTTTCTAGATTTAATTCTCACAAAAAACTTGTACTAAAAGCTTGACTAATTTTTATAACCAATGCTAAATTTAAATAAACCTACATTTGCTACCTTCTTCTCTCCTTATAGAGTTTCACACATACCAACATACATACGGGTATACATAAATGTGAATGCATATTTTGGTATCTCCGCAATCTTCTCATACTTAGCATAAATATTCGAATCATAAAAAAACATTAGCATAGCTGAAAGGCAAAAATATAATGAATACTTATGCAAACATCCTCAGCTTGTCTAGATATATTTACCGATAAACACACATACATACACACACGCATACTCAAGTAATTAATATGCAAAACATTTATCGCACAATGGTTCAAAAAATGCGGGAAGGTGGTGGATATGATTTAACGAAAATAAGAAAATACCAGACTGGTAAGTAGAATTTTATGCAATCATGTAAATATGAATATCTATGCAAATTTGTTGGTATACGCACATACATACATATGCCTGCATAGAGCAATTTGTACAAGGAAGTTGTTAGCATCAGTGGCAAGGTTGATATCCATCGCCCATCATAGCGTTGGAGTTTTGACATATAAGCAGTGTTTAGACGTAGATGGACAGACTTTCGGTTGGTTGGACGGATGGATGGATAGATAGACAGTTAGATGCATGTTTGGACAGCTAGACAAGTATACAAACAACAAGACAGGCAATCAGTTGGAAATGTGTACTTTGTGGATGAACAGGGAAATTGCGGAAAACATTGTTTTTTTTTTTTTTGTTTTGCTACAGCTTATTTTACGATATTTAATGTGACTTAATTAAAATTAATTTTGCTGTTCAGTTATTATATATTATGTTTTATTGTGTTATGTGGCGTTATGCTATGTTTTGATTTATAACTTTATTTTGGGATATTTAATGTAAATTAATTAAAATTAATTGAGTTGTGTTCAGTTATGTTATATCCTGTTTTGTTATGTTATGTTATCTTATGTTATGTCATGTTCTGTTGTGCTTTAGCTTATTTCAAGGTATTTAATATAACTTAATTTAAATTAATTTTGCTGCGTTCAGTTCTATTATGTTCTGTTATGCTATGTTATGTTATGTTTTGCTTTAGACGTTTATTTCAAGATATTTAATGTAACTATTAAAATTAATTTTTCCGTGTTCAGTTCTGCTATGTTCTGTTATGTTGCGTTATTTTATGTTGTGCTTTAGTTTATTTCACGATATTTAATGTATTGCAACTTAACTAAAACTAAGTTAGCTGTGTTCAGTTATATCACGTTATGTTGTGTTATGTTACATTATGTTTTACTTAAGTAATTTATTTCACATATTTAAAGTAACTTAATTTAAATTAATTTTGCTGCGTTGAGTTATATTATGTTCTGTTATGCTATGTTATGTTATGTTGGGCTTTAGTAATTTATGTGTCGATATTTAATTAAAACCCTTAAACTTAATTTAACTTAATTTAAATTAATTTGTCTGCGTTCAGTTCTATTATGCTCTGTTATGCTATGTTATGTTATGTTTGGCTTTAGTAATTTATGTGTCGATGTTTAATTAAAACCCTTAAACTTAACTTAACTTAATTAAAATTAATTTTTCTGCGTTCAGTGCTATTATGTTCTGTTATGCTATGTTATGTTATGTAATGTGTTGCCTTAGTAGTTTATTTCACGATAATTAATGCAACTTAATTAAAATAAATTTTGCTCTTTTTATTATGTTGTCCTTGCTATGTTATGTTATGTTATTCTATGTCATACTTTTTTTTGTGCATGCAATCCTGAGAAGAATGTGCAATGAGAAAAGTAAGTGTTGAAGACGAATACTTGTTTTTTTATGTTTTTAATATATTTTCTAATTTCAGTGTCGTTATGTTTCTTCAGCTATTTACTTCGTGCCCAAACATATTTTAATAAAAAAACAACTTGACAGACAACGGCACCAGCATTAGATTTAAAACCCACTAATCCCTTTAACGTAGTGAAACAAAATTGGAGTTCTAAAAGATTAAAATTGTATTTAACTTCTGGAAAATGTGTTTTATAGTATTTAATAAAGAAAGGAAAACGTATTAAGCCAATGCTTACACACGGCATACCCATAAAGTGCTTATGTAAATAGGCAAGCCATATGAACTTAGTGAAGTTGGCTTTGAGCCTGTACACACACATACACACATGAACATACGCATATTTGTATTTATTGCAGGCGGATTTAGCACCAAACAACCTCAATAAAGTAAGCTTGTACAAATTTTATAGTTTATCCTGCTCTGATCATAAAAAATACATACACCTACATGTATGTATGCATGTAAATTCATATAGATATACAAACATGCGTACGTTTGTCAGCAAGTCAAAGTGGGAAATGCATTTTTTGGGTAAGCACCTTTACGTCTACTTCTTGTGCGTGTGTATGTAAATGAGTGTGTAAGTAGACTATAGCGCAAAACACATTTAGTCAAACATATTTAAATATGTATGTAAATATGTAAACAATACGGAACATATGTTGCTGCCTTTGGCAGAGCACCTCACGAAAATGAGAACGTGTGTTGCTTTATTCTTATATATTTACATTTTTACAGTGCTTCTTATCAACTCAAGTCTGGCATAGAACATAAATGTATGTATTTAAGCATATAGAAAGAGTACTAATATACTCAAATGCATCTCCATCGATGGCGAGCCCCCTGCAAGAAAAACAGCTGGCTCCTAATGACTGGTTTCTTATTGGTGAATTAATCAAAACTGATGCAGTTCGTATTTTTCGCAGGCGAAAACTAAATGTCCACCTTTCGTAATTATCGACACAAAACGAGTTTTTGGGAGTCAGACTATATAAATTAGAAAATCAATATCGAGAAGAAAGTTTGTTTTGAATCATTCGTTTGCTACTGCACACTGCAGTCGTTTCCCCAATAGAATGATTGTCTTGGGCGACAATAGCAATGAGAAATTGGCTCACCAAAGCTATCAAAGTAATTACCTACTCTTTCTCCCAATGAATTACATAATAAAGCACAGCAGTGCCAAACATAAGAATCGCAAAATCCTCACAAATTAATGTGCTTTTCAATTAGCCAGAAAGAGTTCATTAAAAGGTAACTAACACTTACCCCAAAAAGAATAATAAATGAAGAAAGTTGCTTGTACTATCTGCACAAACCGAATCATTGCTAAGAGCTGACGTAAGCCTGCAGAAAAGTTAAACTTACTTGAGATATGTCTTAAAAACGTATTCAATTTGCGCGACATCGCCAAGTTCGTCCATGTTCTTAGTTCTTTCTACATAGTGGGCTATTGAAATATTTATCAGAAAGCTGAGACTACTGTAGAGGCTGTATGGAAATAAAGGCTATTCCGGGAGCATTTGAGTGCAAATCTCTAAGCATTTAAGTGCAAATCTCAAAGGATCTGTTCCAATACAGCTCAAGTTTTTTATATTCTACGTCCACCAGGCTATTGTAGGTCGCCGTAGCCGAGTGGATTGGTGCATGACTACTATTCGGAAGTGCACTGCTTAAAGTATCCGTGCATGCAACACCAAATAATAAAAAAAAAATTTCTAACATCGGCCACATTTCGGCTATGACAAACCTGCGAGTGTAGTTCTACCATGAAAAAGCTCTTTATTAAACAGCTTCTGCCATTCGGAGGCGGCATAAAGCTGTAGATCCCTTCATTTGTGGAAAAAACATCAAGATGCGCATCACGAAGTGGAGGAGGTACCAAACACCCAACAAAGGGTGTAAGCGCCAAATGTACACAATAATATACCAAAATTCCAATTTACGACAAAATAGCACCTGCCAAAAAACATAATTAAATCTTCCCTTTAGAGTCTTAAGAGGAGCATAAATATTTTTGGAATTTATTTAAATATCAGGTACAGTTATTTTATGTCTTTTAGACTAATAATAAACTATTTCTATTTAGAAAGGCCCACATGGATAAAAAAAAATGAATAGTTGTGTGCTACAGAACTTGCCTAACTAGCGCATGTTTTCTTACTGCGTATGCAGGTTTTTACATCGGCTCGCAGAAGCTCGATGCACTTGAATACTCGTAGCTATGTTTAACAGATTTTGGCTGCATGCTTAAAATTTACCTGCAGGGTAGTTACAGATATTACAACATACATGCATTGTAAGATGTTCATTTATGTTTGTGTGTATGTGTACGTATGCAATCATGTGAGTGTGCGTTTATCGTGCATTTCAAAGGTACTTGTCAAGGTTTTTGCTTTCTCTTCTCTTTTTAATTTTATGATCACATAAATCATGCTAACATATGCACATTGCATGTATGTATATATATATATATATATATGTATATATGTAATTCATACATTGCATTCTGTATAGTTTGAGCAGAGAATTCCTGTAAGTTTGTCAATTCTGCCTGCACTGCACTGCTTATCAGTTACACGTACAGCTCATAAGTATACGGCAAACAAACATATGTATGTAATTAAGTACTTGTTGTATTGTTTTTGTTTTTTACACATTCATTGTGTTGCTAACAACACCTTTCCGTTGTGCCAATATTTGAAATAATAAAGATTAAAGATTTATAAAAATTAAAAAAGAAAAGGCAAAAGCGTAAAATGTAAAAATGTAAAAATGGAAATCGAATGTTCAACACTTTAGCAATGATTAAGTTGCTTGAAATTTTCCTTCTTCCCTTAAGTAAACCAAATTACGACATTTCGCATTTTTGTGGAATTTATCAGAAACTTATGACTGCATTTCCGTTTTGACGCATGAGTAAATATGGACGCAAAAAAAAAACGAAATCGGAAATGAGTAATTTGGAATAGTCAATTTATATTTCAAATTTTATATGCAGACTCAATGAGTAAAATACTTTAAGTTCTTAGTAATTGGAAATTGAAGCATAATTACGAAGTGGTGCATTCTCTTCTGGGTTCATTGCATTTACATGGAATTTTCTAAAGCCTTCGACAAAGCTTCACATACGGTGTTGATGTGTTGTGATGGTAAGCTACGGTGCACTACTGAGGCGACAGCCCTTGGTCGGTAAAAACCCGAATCATTCCGGTAACGTGGAACCGACTGCCATGGGAATGTATGGTGTTGATGTTGTTGTTGTTGTAGCAGTAATACAAGCCCTGTCAGTGTAGTGTATATCACCGGTCGTTTTCGTCTAGCTCATCTAAAGGTAGGCCCAGGAAACATGCTTTTTCGACAGGTTGGGTCCAGAGGGATGTTAGATGAGTGGATTTTAAGGGGTGTTAGATGAGTGGATTTTAAGGGGCATGTGAGAAGGTGGTTAGTGTCGTGCGGGCATATGTATGTTTGGTATGTCGGGGTCTGTGTGGTGCTGATCGCCAAGGTCGTTTGCATAGGCCTGCACTATACTTTTCTCCAATGGCTTAAAGGGTTAGGGGTAGTCAGAGGCCCGAAAAAATGATGATTTTCACGAATTTTTTTTTGCTACTTAATAAATTTATTTAACAAAAATAAAAACATAGCATAAAAACATCATGTTTTAACTTGACTTCACCAAAATTTCAAAAAAAAAAAAATTAATAATTGCAAAAGTTATCGCTGTTTGTGTGAAGCCCGTTTCTCCAGAAGTCCCTTGCGGTGAACATCACAAGTCCTTGCAGATTCATCTAAAACCAATCGGATGAGAAAAATTATTTTTATTGATAGATAATCTCGAGACGGATCGAAGCTTTTTTTTTCAAAATGAACAAAATGGCGGCCTCAGAAAATTTTTTCCAGATTTTAGAAAAAAAAAACCAACAGTTAATTGTTAAAAAAAAATCGAAATTTTTGAAAAAAAAAAATCCTTCGATCAGGCACAAGTTTTTTATGTTTTTCAAAAGCTGTATAAATTTTATTGAAATCTACGTAGCGGTTTTTAAGTTACAGTGTTCACCAGTTTGAAAAACATAGTTTTGAGAAAAACGCATTTAAAGTTTTGCTATCGGCTCCGGAGCGGCCGAGCGCCCTTTGTTAATTGTTGAATAACTTGAAAAGTATTTGTCGGATTCACTTCAAATTTTTACACAATATTTTTAAAACATTATACTTTAAGAAAATGCAAAAAACAAAAAATCGATTTTTTGAAAATTCTGACTACCCCTAACCCCTTAAAATCTTATTTCGCGTTGTCACACTCGATGATGTTCAATCGGCACGACACCTTTTTTCGCCACTTCTGGCGTAGCACAAGGTAGCCTTCCGCGTCCATTGCTGTTTATTCTGTTTATAAATGGCATTGGTTATTACTTTTCGTTCGCCAACTTTCCATTCTACGCGAACGATCTGCAGATTTATTCAATCGTTTAAAACACGCAGATAAGATTAAACTCCAATCCGAACTAAATGAATTATATTCCTGGTGCTTGAGATCACATTTTCCATTAAATCTAAAAAAAATGCGTCCAATTTCAAAATCATGCAGTTTATTAAAAACTCAGTACAGAGAAGCTGTAGGAGGTAACTTGTAATCCCTTCAGGAATTTAAGCATCTTGGCGTTATTTTTGATAATAAATTTTTATTCATCAGCCATATTAATTTTGTGATTTCAAAGGCTTGCATTATACTTGGTTTGGTGCGGTGTAATAGCACTGAATTTTCCCATCCGTACACCATAAAACGGCTTTATGCCTCTTTTATGCGTTCGCATCTGGAGTATGCAGCAATAATCTGGCGTCCTTTCCACCACTTCCACATTGAGAGGATAGAGCGCGTTCAGAATTGGCGTGCTTCTCGAATTTGCCTTACGTTCACTGGGTTGCTCGGATCCTAGTCTATACCTTCGTCTAGTGCACGTTTAGCGCGCTGCTCAAATCGCTCGACAAAAGGAGGTAAAATATTATCTTTAACGTTTATTTTTTGCATTATCCAACGAGTTCATGGCTGTCAGTCACTTTTTGAAAGAATAAATTTTAATGTTCCGCGGAGGTATCTGCGTGCATCGTTTGCCTTTCTATGCAGATGAAGCCTAGAATGATTTATGCCCGTAATGCAGCTCTGAAATTGCTACTTGCGAATTTACCAAATCTCAACTTCGGTCTATCTTGATTTTTCTCTGTCTAAAACTAATAATATTCTTAATTCGGTGCACTAGTTTAAGTTTAATTGTTAAGTAGTCTGTAAGAAATCGACACTGGACTTATTTGAAAAGGCCTTTCAGGCGCCCAGATGCGAGTAGTGAATAATTCCTAGACGACACCTTTTTTATGCCATCTTTGGTATTTGTCAAGCAGATAGACGTACAAATTTACACAATAGAACAAAGCCTTAAAATTATTGAGATTCATTTTGAAAATGGTCGATCTTTAAGGACAACATATCGCAAAACTCATGATTTTTTGGGTGGAAATAATCGTCCGTATGAGTCGGCAATTCAAAGATTATTTGAAAAAAATTTCAAGAAACTGGTTCTGTCGAGGAGAGAAAAACAACTGGCAGACCAAAAACTGGAAGTGCTATTGAGAAGATTGCCACTGTAGCGCAAAGTGTACGGCCTTGAACATTCACATCTCGACGTTCTCAACAACTAGGCATTCATTAATCAACTATTTGCCGGATTTCACCTGTAGACGCACTCATGGTGGACATTTAAATGATGTAATTTTTTACATATAATTTTAAAGCGCCGTATTTTGTAAAAAATTGTGAAAGCTGAAAGAATCTAAATTTTTACATATTTTTTTTTTAAAGCCACATCTAGGCGTGTCCTTTGAAATACTCTTTATTCGGGTATGAAATACTGATATTTTATAAATCGTATAATAAATCAAGGGAACTTCAAATTGATTTCTAGTAGCGATCACTGGTTACTATTATGATAATAGATGGTTCTCAGCATTTACTCAGAGTCAAAAGTCGAAAACCTTACTCATCGAACAATCTGCTCTTTTCAGCGATCACGAATTTTTTTAGTTTTATTATTTTTTTTATCAAACGAATTTTTCAATTGCCTGCGCTAACAGAAGATTTTGAAATAAAAAGCGAAAAAAAAAATTTTTTTTCACAAGCATAAGGCTTCTTTTCGACAACAAATTGCTCCAAATACATGCAAAGATATGCACATACATATATACGAGTATACACATACATAATAGTATATGTTTGTATGACTTCATCCTAAGTCAAATGCCAGTAAATTGGACACTGACATAACAAAAAACACAAAAAAAAACACAAAAAAAAAACAAAAAAATAAGTCAAAATGTTTCTAATGCCAAATCTAAGTCAGGTTTTGCGCCACAGGAGTGAACACGATTTTTTATCCACACCCTTATGGGTCAGCGCATTGACAAGACAAAAAAAGGCAAACAGAAAACATAAGGACTGACAGGTAAGGCAATCAGACACGATCAAACTTACGAGGAATTAAAAAAATACAGTGCAGGCTATTAAAAGTAGGATTGGCTTGAATCAAACGGTTTGGTACGGTAGCAGATAAAAGCAAGGTTTGGTCGAAACAGAGAATCCATACTACATAGAACCCGATTGGTTTGAATTTTAGTGTGGTGAATGCTGTTCGCGGGTTGAATTAGAAGGACAAACCGGGAATGCAGTTTTTCTTTTTAAAATGTTATCTAGTTTAGTGTAAGAATTTCAGAAGACGTAAAAATTTTAGTTTTAGCTGCTCATGAAATTTCTCGTGAAGATATATTTAAATGGATTATATCACTCCTGTACCCACCCAAGAACGGTAAATTTGATAGATAAATTCGAAATGTAATTTCCAGGTGCCCAAATCTTCGTGGCCGCCACTGTATATCGTAACATAAATGTGTACAAGTACGTGTATATGTATGTATATGCTGCAGTGTTATGCAGTGTTTTACTTGACTTCCAGCGAATTGTGGCATAGGTGGAACTGGTAAATGATTTTGGGCGCGAAAAAGGACGACATGCTGAGCCGTTAACTTTATTTTTGGCTCTGCCACGCTGCGAGTCATATGCAAGTAAATATGTTTGTATGCGCAACAACAATAAATAAATAATTATACTTGGAAGTATTCATGATTTGTGGAGAAATTGAGGAGTGTAGATTTTGTTGAGCAACAAATAAATGGTGCATTGAACCAAATCAAAATGAAAGAGGAAGCATAAAAATATTAGCAATTAATTGGCGAAAAAATAAGTAAAAATAAATTGATCATAAAAACTGAAAATAGCAAAGCGCATGGCAAATAATTGTCAATACAACAATAAAATAAATTTTATAGTGAATTTTATTTGTAGGAAATATAAGCAATAAATTGCGATTTAATGGAAAATATGGGGCAATAAATAATTTTTTGAGAATAAATACGCTTTGAATACGCCCACAATCAATAAATAATTATGACTACTCTGAGTGATATTTTTTTTAAATTTATTCTTGCTCCGGTTTTCTGTTTGATTTATGCTTTTTATTTTATATTTTCTGTGCATATCGCATAGTTATGAAAAAATAACGCACGCCTGATTTACTATGGCCCATGTGGTCTATATGCCCCCATGGAGTAATTATAGATATTGAGCGCACAAGTGTGTAAAAGAAATCATTTTCAAATAAAAAAGAAATCACTTTAAAATACAGAGCACAAAAAAACGTAACTATAAAAAATTATGTACGTTGGAAAAATGTATATGCTCTGCCATAAAAAGTCATACATATAGACGAGCAATTTGAACATTACAAACATTTTTATGTGTGCACAATTTCAAATTGCTTCCTCTGTTATATTCAGCTTTTTGTAGCTAATTTTATTTATGAATTTTTTCGTTTATTTGTCGTTATTTGGTTATTTATGACGACAAACCGAAAAATTCAACACTGCCAGCAATAATTTTTAATTAAGATGAAGATGAAAAGATTTAAAAACCAGCGTCCATTTAAAATATCTTTTTATTTCAATTTAAAGTTTCTTTTTCCGATTTTTGTTTTTTTCATTTGCTTAAAATACAGTCAACAATTTTTGTGTGACCAGTGTGACTGGCGTGCAAAATGTGGATTTTGTGACTCAAAGCAATGTTATTTATGGATTCTGGGAAGCAAGAAAATTTACTTTAGAATCACACAAATATATTATGCAAACACAAATACATATGTATGTATGTTTGTATGTATGTTTGTATGTATGTATATTAATATTTTGTCAAAGGCAATATTTTAGCTGAAGGCGTTACCAAGTGAATGATTTGGGCTAACGCTTCGCCTAAGAAATAATTTAAAGTAAAGTGAAAATAAATTATATGAGGAGCAAATGTTTAATAAAAAATTTTAAAACACACAAATATTTATCATAACCAAAAGAAAAAATTAAAAAAATTAATTATGAATTAAAAAAAAATAGTTTTTAATTTTTAATTTAAATAAAAATAAAAATTAATTTTTTAATAATAAATAAAGATTTCAGAAAATTTAAAAGAAAATAATTTAAAGTTATATAAAAATAATATTTAATAAAAAATTGCAACTAAAATAAATTTTTTTTTTAGTTTTCAAAAAAAAAAACAAATAAACAAACTTTTGCGAAAATTCGGAGAAAAATAATTTAAAGTTATATAAAAATAAATTATATGAGAAGTAAATATTTAATAAATAATTTCAATTAAAATAAAAAAGTTAATTTTCAAAAAAAAAAAACCAAACAAAAAACGTTTGAGAAAATTCGAAAAAAAATAATTTTATGTTACATAAAAATAAATTACAGGAGTAAATGTTTTACATAAATTTTCAATTAAAATAAAAACAAATTTATTTTCAACAAAAAACAAATAAACAAACTTTTAAAAAAATTCGGAATAAAATTGTTTACCTAAAGTTATATAAAAATAAGTTGTATGAGATATAAATATTCAATAAAAAAATCTCAATTAAAATATTTTTTTTAAGTTATATAGAAATAAATTATATGAAAAGTAAATATTTAATAAAAAATTTCATTTAAAATAAAAAAATTATAATTTTCAAAAAAAACAAATGAACAAACTTTTCGAAAATTCGAAAAAAAAAATTTTTTAAGTTATATAAAAATTAATTATATGAAAATTAAATGCTTAATAAAAATTTTCAATTTAAATAATTTTTTTTTTAATTTTCAAAAAAAAGCAAATAAATGAACTTTTGAGAAAATTCGGGGAAAAGTAATTTAAAATTATATAAAAATAAATTAAATTATATGAGAAGTAAATGTTTAATAACAAATATCAATTAAAAAAAATAAACACAAATTTAATTTTCAAAAAAAAGCAAATAAACCAGCTTTTGAGAAAATTCGGGAAAAAATAATTTAAAGTTATATAAGTATAAATATTAATAACAAATTTCAAAACACACAAATATTTATCATAAGTCAAAAGAGAAATTAAAAAAAAGTTAAAAATTTATTTTTTTTTTAATTTTCAAAAGAAGCAAATAAATAAAAATGCGAGGAAATTCGTGAAAAGTCTTAAAAATGAGAAAAAAATAAAATTAAAATATCAAAAATGTTAGTATAAAAATCAAATTTTTCCATTAAAACAGAATTAATTTATAGTAATATACATAATTTGCATAAAATTGATACTTCTCTGATTATTTTATCAAAAGCAAATATTTGAAATGGGGAAATGTTTTAATTAAAAAGAGGTTGTCTGTAAAGTCGGTTTACTGACGATAGTTTAACGTGATGGTGTCGTGCATCAAGAATATTTGACACTTGTAACCTAAACAGCTGAGACATACAAATAAACAAGTAATGTAGCGCGTACAAGTCAACATAAAGATTTCCATCACTCAAAATCACTTATGACTGGTTAGACATTAAAAAAGTTGTGCGCATCTTACTGGAGCAAAGTTGTAAAATATTAGGACACAGTTTCAAAAATCAAATAATTAACTGAAGTCCCGATAGTCCCTATCTTTAATGCGGCGCCGTGTTACGCCAACAATTCAGAGACTATTCAGCAAATGCAAAATGAAACCCAAGTTGCCATTGGTAAGATCAGTACCGAAATTCGTGAAACTGTGACGAAATATTAATGAGAAACGTGGAACCTAACTCTGCAAGTGTTCTGCAAGCGTTGCAATCGTTGTCTTCGCAAGATCATGGGGACACTCTGGCACAAAGACATAAGCAACACTGACCTTTGGGCTGCTATTAAACAACCCATCCACCGCGAAGTACGGCGTCGCAAATAGCGTAAACCCTAGGAGGATATTACAGGAGCCACATTAGACTGGAATCACCAAGGCAGCCGCAAGTGAAGACGACAGGTTGAAGCAGCGGCGCAGAAAGCAGGCCATGGAACCAGGAGACAAACTAAATTTCTAGCTTTAAACATTTCAAATTATAATCTATTTTTGAGGCTCTATGTATCACGATAAAGTAACCAGCCGTGGAGGTCATTTGAATGAAATTTATTTTATGTTCAATGCAAAGTTCACTTACTCTCTTGAATACAAAAATAATTGAGAAATGCAACTTTTATTTGTTTAAACATCAAAAAAAAATTATATAAAATATTTTATTAGTTTTGAGAAATTTACCTTTAAAACATTTTACACAAATTTGAGAATACAGATATTCAAGTAAAAATTTTGATTTTTAAGAAAGTTTGAAATTATAGTTTTACAAATGTAAATTATTTTTATATCTGAACTAGCAATACCCTGAATTTATGGTTGTAATTGCCAACAATTACACTGATCGTAAAAAAATTTGCTTTAGGATCAGTGTAATGAATTGATCTTGTCATCAGTTGCTAATTGCAGTACTTAAAATTCTAATTGTCATAGTTAACTGGAAGTTATTATTGAAGTGGACTTTGCCGCCAGCTTGCAGCACACTTTCAATTACGATCATTGATAGGTCAAGCTGACGATCTACGGTTATGTAATAAGAAGAAGGCAATTGAGCTGATGTACATTGAGCGGTGGAAAGATTATAAACAGTTTTATTAAAATAAAAAAAAATTAAGAGCTTCTGAGAGATCAGCGCAAAGTGCAGCTAATATATTTACTTAAATCATTAACGCTGATCACCTGCTTTTGCTAGAGAGCTACTCATCGAAATTGGCCGTAACGTCGCTCCACCCTTTTGCCTAGAAGACGTTACATATTTACCGGCTACTAGTAGGCAGAGGTACTTCATGCAGTTCTCTTAACAGGCAGTGCATTACTAGTATGCCTTTAGGAGATCTATATTTTTAACAGCCAGAGTAAGCGACATGCTAGACGGTGAGCTACCTTGGAAAGTACGTTTAACAAGGTAAAGTAGTAGTAGTGGTAGTGGTTGCGGATACGTGGCAGCTAAGAGTAATTAATAAACTGATTGGCGAGCAAAACGTGGATGTCAAAGTTGGAACAAATTGGAACATTTAAAAAATGCTTTGACAGAACTAAAAAGTAAGTGGAAGAAAGTGTCAGTTTGTCGCCAACTGAAGTACGCTAAGATATTGTAAGACCTTCAATATCATAGGAAGAGCAGATCACTGTGACTTAGATAGAATGTCTTTCATATTCCGATATCACGTCTCTGACCCCCTAACAGCCAAGGCAACCTTCAGACTCTGTAATGAAAGCTTAAGGGGGGAGTCTGCTTTAGAGGCTTCAAAAAATCGATTTTTTCGTGGATTTTTTTGGGAAGGAAAGAAATATTCGATTGAAAAGAAACTTTCTGGTTTTATTATTATATATTTCAACAGTCTGCTCAAATTGTTTCATTAAAATATATGTCATATTATGCCTGGTCGCAGGTCGCAATTTTCACCTGAAACCAAACACCCAAAAAGTTTTTAAATTGGTATAGTATAGCTTCTAGTTAAACCAAGAAAATTAAACAAAAAGTGAGAAATTCAACAATTTTTCGCTAATTAATAAAAAAAAATATTTTTTTTGGAAAAACAAATTCACTTTAGATTGTTTAAAAAGTGGGTTAATCATAACTTTCTTAAGGTTTTTTAGGTTCAACTAGAAGAAAATTTAATTCCGAATACAATCAATGGTATCTCGTTTCGATAGGACGTTTAACTTTTTCCTTATCTTTCCCACCAATTAGGAAAAATCGCAAAAATAAAAAACCGAGAAATCGCACTTCGAGCGATCCGGCCGCTCGTATACCTGCTCGACGCTTGCTTACAATTTCTTCCGTAACTATTTTGAATTTGTTTCTGAAATTTTGAGGACACATCATGGATAGTTTGGAAAGACATTTATGCAAAAAAAATCGATTTTTTGAAGCCTCTAAAGCAGGCTCCCCCCTTAAAGGCTTAATTGTTTTTTTGGTTTTTTATTGCTTTTTCTTTATTTTTATTTGTTTTCTTTTTTTCATTTTATTTTTAATTTAGTTTTCAAATCTATTACTTATTATTTATTACATACATATATTTTTTTTTTTCCATTAACTTTTATAATTTTTTTATTTTTGTTGTTTTTGCCATGGAATGGTCCAGAAAGCAGGTAACTGGGTGCCAAATCAATTGAAGGAGAGAGATATCGAGAGACGTTTGGTGACTTATGAGATGCTTCTTGAATGGCAGAAAACGGCAGAAAAGAAAAGGTTTTCTGCATCACATCGTCACTAGCGATGAAAAGTGCATATATTATGATAACTCTAAGCATCGAAAATGTTGGAGCCTGCCAGGTGAACCAGGTTCATCGAGAACGACAAAAAAAAAATTCAAGCTTAAAAGGTTATGTTGTACATATGGTGAGATCATAAGGGTGACACCTATTATGAACTCCTTAAACCATTTGAAACCATCACAACCATCGAGCTCTCAAAGATTAGCGGCCGGAATGGGACGGTAAACATGACAAACTGAAAAACGCCAGGCCACACGTTGCTATATCGGTCCAGAAATATTTAGAGGGACTGAATTGGGAAATCTTGCCCCACCTGCATTGCACCGTATTCCCCAGACATTGCACCTTCGGATTACCATCTGTTCCGATCAATGCAGTTAGCCCTTATTGGAGAGCGGTTCACTTCTTACGAGAGCATCGCAAACTGGCTCAATGAATGGATTAAGTCAAAAGAACTTGAATTTTTCATCAGAGGAATCCGTATGCTACCTGAAAGATGGAGTAAAGTTGTAGCTTCAAATGGCACTTACTTCACATAATATATTATTTAATTGTTTAAATAATTCGTAACTTTGGCTAAGAAAGTACGGAAACTTAATCCCATACGTAATATATTTAAATTAATGCGCATTTTTTTTTTCAAATGTATTACTTAGGTAAATTTGTTTTGTGTTTATTGTTTCTTTACTTAATTTATTATTTTGAGTTTTTAGAAATATTTTGTTTTTGTTAGTTCTTTATTTTTATTTTTTTATTTGAATGTAATGTTTTCTTAATTTTTTGTGCTTATTTTTATTTAGTTTTGTTTTTTACCATTTTGACTTTTTTTGTATTTTTTTACCTATTTATTTTTTATACCTATCAAAGCTTATTTTATTATTTTTATATATAATTTTACTGTTACTATTATTATTGTTATTATTATTACTTTTTGCATTTACAGCCATTTCAGAAGCATTTGCATAGAAACACTTGCAGTAACAAAGTAATCGACATGTACATATACATACATACATACATACGTATGTACATATATTTACAACGAATAACAAATGAAAAACACACACCAAAATGCATGTAAATTAATGAAAAGCCAACATGGTTTCACTCAACGATCGGTAGTTTTACGATTATTATTTTTCCTGTTTTGTAGAGCAGCCAAAGTATCTTTAAGCGTTAGTTGGCTTTGCTTGAATGGATGAATGTAAGTAAGTTGGTTTTTTTACATGATCAAACAAACATTTGAACTGACAAGGTAAACTAGTTTCGAAGTTATCGCCTTTTCTTTGCGCACACTACCATAAAAACCATACACACACACTCACACACATACAAGGGAACATTTTACATTTCAGCACGCAACAAGTTGAACAAGTGAAAATAACCATTTAATTCCGAGTTGTTCGAGTTAATAGTTGAAATAAAAATACGAACCATAAAAGTAAAAAACACAATTTTTAATACGACAACAACAATAGCAACATAATATGTAGGCAAAATTATGAATGAATGTTGTAGCACCATTTGCGCGCAGCTAGTATTTGAAATGCGCGATCACACACACACACACACACACACACACACACACCCATGCGCTATATACAAACTGCTGATGCCATACATGCCGAGTATTTCTAAGAAATATTAGCAACTCAATTTTAAAGTATTTATTATGAGTAAAATGACTTTTTCCTATTTAAGTATATTAGTTTTACGAATATTTGCAGCATTTAATAGGCGGAATGAAAAAAAAAAATAATAAAAATAAAAAAAGGAACAAAAACCCGCTTAGCTCATTTGTCTGATTTCTCATTATCGCGTTTAATACAAGTATTGGAATCTCTGCGCGATCATTAACGCGATCACAAAACAATCTTTGTTTTTGTACATTACGCGCAAAAACATTATCGGTGATTGCATTCTCACAGATCAATCAGCAGCAGATGAATGCTCGGGCATGTCAACGCGATTTCGCACAGCATTGCTAAGCGTTCAAGCGCTCAAAGGCCGCACCGCCCCTACCGCGCCTACCGCGATCGCGCGCATCCGCTCAACTCACTTACATATGTGTGTGTGTGTGTGTGTGCGTACATAGTTTGAGCTCTTGCGATGTGAAACACCTAAGCCTGGTGATCGCAAACTTGTCCTACACAAATATGGCAATTTTAATTTATAGTCGCATGCCAAGTTAGTTTTACAAGTATGAATGTACATTTCTATTTAGCGAGGAGTATCGGCATCGGTATACTACGCCTATAGTATATGTGCAAGCCGCCGCGTATCTCTTTACTCAAACATGCCACACATTCGATTTTAATGGCTGTCCATAAACGATTTTACAAATTGGTGATTTTTCCTTAATAAAGTCATGTATAATTGATTTGGTTCTTTGCTTTTCTTATTTGAGCTTGTCGTCGGCTTTTTATATGCCCGCCAACAGCCAGTGAGCCGTTTTAATGATGCGAAAATGTATACTAAAGTTCGTAGGTTTTTTACGTTAAAATTATTTTGCATTTTTTATTTTTTATAGCATCTAATAATGAGTAACTACGTGGTAATGAGGTGAGAAATAATGAGGTTTCTTTACACAATTGCGTGCGAAATAATGGCAGCCATATATGATACAAGGTGGGGCAAAATTAATCACTCCATCGGAAGATTTGTAATTTTTGCAAGTGGCGTCGTACATCAAAAATATTAGACAGCTGCCGTATAGAAACAGACGAATAATGGGCGCGTAAAGATCAAAATAAAGATTTCGATCACACAAATCCAAATATTTTTTTGTTTTTTATTTAGAAAAAAAGTTATTAAAAAAACAAAATTGAATGAAGAACAAAATATTATTAAATGTATAACAAGAGAATGAGGAACTTCAAGAACCGGCGTAAGGCAGCTCAGAACTATAGGGTCCGGCACTCGAAGTGTAAACAACTTCAGACCACTCGCGCAGCTGAAGCACGGGCATCAGCTGTCTGTAAGTGGGCTAAATGACAGTCCAGAGAGCAAACGCGAAAAAAGAAAATCAGTAATGGATTTCAAACGTAATATGTAGTTTGATTGCATTATATTTGGCTGGAAAATCACAACCAGCGGTTGTTTGAGAGCTCGAGCACCTTAAAGTAAATAAAGTACTTGTTTATCGCACCATTACTCGTTACAAGGAGTGGTAGCATCGCGAGACGTCATGGAGGTGGTCATCAAAAGACTGCAATGTCACGTGAAATGGTTCAAAAAGTGAAGAAGCGACTTGAGCGAAATCTACGATAAAGTGCCAATCAAACGGCGAAAAAACTGAAAATATCTGACCGTAGCATCCAAAAGGCGCATGATCTCACACCAAAGCAGCAACAAGTCAGACTTGAGAGCGCGAAGGAGTTGCTTCGCTTGGCCGAAAGCGATTAATTTCCGAAAATAGTGTTTTCTGACGAGAAAATTTTTCAAATTGAGCAATTCGTAAACCCCCAAACCGATCGGGTTTATTTGACCGACCGTTCATACGAGAATTTGAGTCATCGATTGGCCAACAGGAGGTAGAATCCGTCACAGGTAATGATTTGGGTCGCTGCAACCGCAGATGGACTTTTCAACAGGTCTCGGCATCGTCTCACAAAGTTCAAGTGAACCAAGAATGGCTAAAAAACAACGTTCCGAACTTCATAGCGTCCACACAATGGCTCTTAAATTCACCAGACGCGAATCCGATGGATTATTCTCTTTGAGTCATTTGGGGAGGGCAAAGTCCGAACTAAAAGATTCGCCAGTCTCGAGGCGCTGAAAAAAGCCATTTTCCGCGAGTGGGCCAAAACACTTACAAGTCAAATTCGGACAGCTAGCAATTCGTTTCTGGACCGCCTCAAGTCCATAGTCAAGGCAAAATATGGTCATATCGAGCATAAGTAAATTAATTCTTAATTTTGTATTATTTTCACTCATTTTCTACTTTGAATAGAATAAAAGTAATTTTCCAAACTACAAACCCACAATTTTTTTTAGTTGTGTATATACAAATAAACTACTTCCTATTTATTTGGGTCACTCCAAAATGATCTTCCCGGTGTACGGTTCATTTAAGGGTGTACTAGGAAGTGAGGCTATATACGAATTGGCTTCACAGGACACGCCAAAATGTTATTACCATATAAATGGTAGCTTTTTTCAAAGTATTTAGGACGAATAATAACTGATTAATCTATTTTTAAGTGAGTCATCTTTTATTTCTTTTCTTTTTCAACGAGCTAAGCAATCACATTTAGTTTATTCGTATTTAAAAAAAATTACTACTAAAACTCATCCAAAAACATTTTTCCTTTCATCTTTAATCTACTACTCATCAAGCTAATATGCGAACGGCATCTTTAAAACAAAACCAAAAACAAACAAATTTTAAATTCTAAATGCAAATTATTCCCTCCTTTCGCCCACGCTCAAATTTTCCCGCAACAAAACATTTCCCTCAATCAATTTTATATTACAAAGAGATTAATTAACATAAATCCCGTATTGACCTCAATCTAATATGCGGAGCCAGCCAGCCAATGTACGCAACCGACTATTCAATAAGTTTTAATTAAAATAGCCTGATTATAGGCTTTTTCACCTCTCTTCTCCACCCGCCATTCTTTGCGAAAGTGTAGGTTCTGCGCAATGCGATGTGCGATACCAGGCCCGCCCGGATCTACTAATTGCATGCGAAATTGCCTCTATTCAAAAGTCAACCGCACATGCCATGCACTAACACACACACACACACACTCCCATATGTAGCATGTCGATGATACAATGCACGTACAACAATATGAAGATGATAAAAGTCAACTTCCCGTGACACCATCCCACCCAGCCACCTTTTACATTCGTTAATTGCAAATGAATATGAAACAAATGTTTAGTAATTACGTCGATTTCAGCCAATCAGCAGCACAATTGAGGGAAAATTCACATTGAAGGTTTAGTGAATGATAAATAAAAATTTTCAAGAATTAAAAGAAATTTTAATTGAAAATCTTAATTAAAATGCATAGCATCCGTACAACATGTGAGTGAGTGAGCGAATGTAGCAAGAGTACTGAGCTGAAGGCAGCATTCGACCACCCAGCAGGTCAGCAGCAAGCTTTCAAACGTTACTTTGTCTGTTGATGATGTAGATGCGCCCCGTTGACGAGGTTGAAATTTATTTTAATTGTTGTGTGACGTATTTGGTTTTGCTTTATTTGCGCAGTCATGCCAGACCAGCGGCAAGAAACAAATGTATTTAAAGAAAAACTTACATGGAAATATTGTAAAGGTATTTTTAGGACCTCTTTTGGACTTACCTAGAAAGAAAAGAAAAGAGAGAGGAGAATTAATTTAATTGATTTTTGCATTTTACTGTTAGAAATTATTTAACATACTTAAATATAAAATTAAAAACAAGTAGATGTATGTACGTACATTTTTTTTTATTTTAAAATTGCAAAAACAAACTTCAAAAAAAAAATTGCCAAAATAAAAAAAAATGTTAAAAAATTTTAAAATTAAAAAAACAAAGTTTCCTAAAATTAAAAAATTAATTAAAAACAAAAACAAAAATTTTATATTCCCATTAAAATAAAATTAATTTTAGATTTAAATTTAAAATAAAATTAAACAAAAAAAAAACATTTTGAAGTTAAACATTTTTTTAAATTATTTTTATTTTCTCTTTCATTTTCTTATTTTTATTTATTTTTTTTATATTAATTTTATTATTTTTTTATTATTTTTAATTTTTAAATATTTCTTGAATTAAAATTAGAAACAAAAAAAACAAAAAACTGCGTGTAGCGTAGTACACATAACAGAAGTGAAACTTTCAAGGCAGACAAAGATTCTCCCTCTTTCCCGAGAGAGAATGAGAGAGAGACAGAAAATATATCTAAATAAATTCTCAGCATTTGCAGAGAATACAAATAGACAAAATTTACAAAAAACGGAGAAGGGTCGACCGGTGTAGGTAAACGCCGGACACAAACCATGGCAACAACGGGCACTACTCCGAGCGCTTATCACTCGCACAAACGCAGCGATTCCAGGGCCGCAGTAACGGCACAAATTACCGCAAAGCAATACCAATAAATCCGACGCCGGTATGGATAGCACTCTCTCCTTTTCCTCTACGTTATATCTTTTTTCTCTCTAGCGGAACTAAAATGCCCAAGACGTTGCATGACCTTGAAATTTTACTCTCCATTCTCGCTTGTTCATCGACGCCTAAGAAGTTTCACTTCAAAAATATTTTTAAGTTTTAAAAATTTTTTCAAATATCGTACAAATTAATATTAAAAAAATTTTTTTTAACTTATTTTCTCTTAAAATTACAAATGTTTTGCCTCTTTGCAAAATCTGCATTAATTGCATATATAAAAGTAATAATAATTAAATAAAAGCACAGAAACAACAGATTCAGCGACAACTAATAAATAAAATTAAAAAACTAAAATAATATTAAAAACAAAAATTGTATGTTTCAATTAAAAAAAAAACTTAGTTACAATTAAAAAATACAAAAAAAAATTAAAAAAAATAGATATATAAAAACATTAAATAAAATACCAAAAAATTAAAAAAAATTTTAAATTAAATAAAAATGAAAAAAAAATTTATTAATGTTTTTGTTTAAATAAAAGATAATTTTAAAATTATTTAAAACTAAAGAAAAAACTAAATTCAAATTAATAAAAAAAAATTTTTTAAATTAATTCCAATAAATTTTTTTTATACTTTAAAAATTAAAATTAGCAAACAATTTTAACTAATATTAAAACACAACTTTTTAAATCAAAACTAATTTTTTTTAATATTTAAAAAATTAGTATTAAAAAAAATTGTAACTAATATTTTCTTTTAAATATTTATCAAAAAGAATTTTTTTAATTTAAATTAAATTTTTTTTTCCAAATTTTAAAAAATTAAAATTAAAAAGTTTTTTAACACTAAAAAATATTTTACCTCAGGCCAATTGCATATATAAATAACATACATAAGCAATAAAAATGAAATAGAAGCAAGACACAAAATATTTTTTCTATGAAATTTCAGAAAAGACTAATAAATAGTGGTATTTAAATGGGAATATGAAATTTACCGAATTTTGCATTAATTGCATTTAATTTCATGCTTGTGCATATGCTAATGAATAAGTAGCAACTATTAATGAGCATAACGAAAAATAATGAATAGATTTTTTAATGACATGAAAAAATGAAAAAAAAATTAAAATTTTAGCAAATGCATAAAAAAGTTAAAAAATAAGCAATTGAAAAAAAAACGCTCACAGGAATATTATTAGTACTAAAGATATACAAAAATGCAGCCACTAAAGATGTCATAAAAATCAATCTCGCGCTGACAATTGTGACTGTGAATCCCTGAATTGATTGTGTTTCATTTGACTAAATTTGTTTCCTTTTGTCTAAAATTCATTGCGTAAACGTCTGCACAGCTTTGCGAATGAATAGCTTGTTCACAACTCGTTCCAGCCATCAACAAGAGCTATAAAATATTTTTTTGGTGCTAAACATTTTGTGTTTCATTTCTGCAAAGATGATTTACGATTATCTTTCGCGTAGCTTAGTGAAGCAGAAATTCATTTAGAATTGATACACATAAAAAATGGCAAAAAATCGTAGCTTAGTTTTGACTGATGTGGGATTTGAAACCCATATGTTGTACAACTGGGAAAACGTAGCACGAGCATTGTTGATACGGTGTGAGATACCTTCAATCGCTCCACCAGCGCTGGTGCTATTTTAATCCCGAGGTAGCGAAATTCCGTTTTACTACTGATCTCTTTTCCATACACAGTCAACCGGGGAGCCTCGTTTTGCGTACAATTTGAAATCAATTCTGTCCAGCTAACGTTTATTTTAAGGCCAACTTCGCTTGCGACAGCACTGAACTGATCCAAATTTGTTTGCAGATCTGACCTTTTGATGGACAGAAGCGCTATTTCATCTGCGTATGCTAACTCTTCTAAGTGTTCATAGAACTTCCAAAGCACGCCACGTTTGCTTGTTAGCGCTTTATTCAACACAACATCGAGCACTAAAAAATAACAATGGCGACGTGTGGCGTCCTTGTTTTTTTTTTGGTATTAAGCAGAATTTTGGACAAAAATTTTGGATGGGATGCTGATAAGTGTGACTCCTCTAAAATTTTTGCATATGGAGAGGTCACCTTTTTTTACGACTTTCACCAAGATACCGGTCATCCCTTCGTCAGGCAGTTTCTTGACGCGCCAAATCGTATCAAAGAGAGCGCCAAAATATCGCGCTGAAAGGGCTAGGTCAGCTTTGAGGATTTCAGAAGGGATCATATCACTGCCCGAAGCGGTTCCTAGCTTGAGCTCAGTTTTTTGAGAAATAGATATAAACATTTTTCGTTGGTGAAATAAATTGGTGGCGTACTTCTGCCGCTGGGCTTTCCTGGCTGTAGATACGCATTTGTTGGACTTCTTAATAGCAATTATGGCTCGCTTTCCGCATCGTACTTGAAAAAGCTAGCCTTCGCTTTCTGTTACATAGTTATTGAAAAGGCGCTGAACTCTCAGTCTCTAAATTTTTGAAAATCAGCTAAAACTTAAGGATTATATAGTGACGATTTCTTCCTTTATGTAAGATGATCCCTTAATATTAGCGATGAAACTATGACATAAAAGACCAGTACATCAGTAGTGTGATATTCTTGAATTTTCGCCCACCAGTGGATCAGTGATAATATTTTAAGTTAAATTGTATTTTTATTGTCAGTCAAAAATTTCTACAATCTTGGCATGCTAGAAATAGAAATATAAACTAAAATTCTCTTTCAGTACACAGATATTTTTTCAGCACAAGACAGACAAGCAGTTGAGCCCATAAAGGTCAAACTAAAGATTTCCATCACTCAACACCAGTTTTGTTATTTAGTAAAAAATTTATTCAAAAACAATTCCTGTACTTTATTGATATTATTTATATTCCTTTCTAAAACATCCTCAAATTATGCTCCACAAAAACGAATCACATTAATGACCAACTAAAAGAAAAATGTATTTACAATTCACGCCACTTAGGCAACAATTCCCGTTCCATGTACTCTCATTCATTCTCTCTGTCACTCAAGCTTGAAAGTTTATACAAATTCAACAATCACGCATGAACCAGTAACTCACTTGCTACCCCTCAGTCACCTAATAGGCTGGTGAGTCCGTCACTCATTCATTCATTCATTCAGTTAACCAGTCAGTCAGCCAATCAGTCAGGCAGCGGACCCACTTAGCCAATGAATAACAGTATTATTTAAGTTTCCCTCCAATATATCCGCTTTGAGCCGTCACTCATCAGCCCTATTAGATTTTATGATCCACTTGAGGTGCAGAATTGCTAATGAATTTGGCGAGAAATAATTCAGAAAAAACAAAAACTTTGTTTGCATGAGGGAGTGATTGAGTGAATGGAAGTGCGTAAAATGGGGTAATGCTGACAAATACTCACACCGGAACTTCCAAGCCTACAAACTTTTAAGTGAATTGGAAAGCCAGCGATTGGATTGACGCTCGCATGTCTAAATTGATTTAATATCGGAAACACTCGCGGCATACATTTGGCATAAATAATGCAATAAAATATCTAATGTATGCATACTCGTATAAATTTCAGCAAAATAATATTTATGTAATAATGATGAATAGAGGAAACGCGCGAAAATTTATATAAGTGCCAAAGGCAAAGGCGAAAGAAAGCCCAACGCAAGAAACTGACAAATGGATTGTGAAGATTTGTGAGGATTTGTGCATGACATGTGGGTGTATGGCTAACGGTATATATTTTATGTACGACTGTATGTAAAGTTGTAAGCCAAAATAGTATTGCATGAATTAATTAATTTTGAAAATAAGCATCCACTTATTTAAATGTGTGTGTATGTGTGTACATCACTCTGCACCACATAGCCGAATTGTCTGGCCATCCTTTACGGCTGCTGCTGCCGCTGCTCTAGACAGATTATTTATGCGTACCAGCTATAGGTTGAAAGATAGACAGACATTGCAAGCATTGCAAATAGACAGACTTTCATAGATGCTCACACACATACAAATATACGCGACATACATGTTTATACACTCATACATTTGTACTTTCGAAAGACATGGCTTTTTGTCAGACAGCCAGCCAACCAGTCAGACAGGCTAATAATAGTTTGCAATCAGTTGTGTTATTTCCGCTAAGATTTTCTTGAGATTTTCTACTCACAGCTGCGCGTATAATTGGATGAAATGTAGAAATTTGTCGCGATTCAAGTATTTCATTTTTTTGTTTTGTCTAAAAATTGTTTTAGAAATAGATAGAGAAAACGCAAAAGTTTCGTAGAAGATGCTAAAGAAATCGAATTTATTTTTACAAAAATAAGAATATTATTGTAATAAAAAAACATAAAAAAAAACCAGTTGCGACGGGGCACAATTTTAAAAACAAGTCCGCGCTACATACATGCACCTGTATGTATGTAAGTCAGTTGAAAGTAAGAGAAGATTGTAATGGATTGCTT